>NC_135217.1:26824810-27124810 GCF_052324685.1 Brachyhypopomus gauderio
AAGCACGCCACAAACAGAGTCGCCTGAGGTATGCAAAAGCACATTTGTACAAGCCAGTTTCATTTTGGAAGAAGGTCCTGTGGACTGATGAAACAAAGATTGAGTTGTTTGGTCATACAAAAAGGTGTTATGCATGGTGGCAAAAAAACAGCATTCCAAGAAAAACACTTGCTACCCACTGTAAAATGTGGTGGAGGTTCCATCATGCTTTGGGGCTGTGTGGCCAATGCCAGCACCGGGAATCTTGTTAAAGTTGAGGGTCGCATGGATTCCACTCAGTATCAGCAGATTCTTGAGAATAATGTTCAAGAATCAGTGACCAAGTTGAAGTTTTTGTTTTGTTTTGTTTTTTTTTATTCATCAGAGACAATGCACAACAAATACATTAACCTAAAAATCCGGAGAAATGTAGTGTGCCAGGTTGTAGCAATATGCTAATTTCCACCTGTAGTCTCTGGACAGGTTGATGTTTAGACAGAATACAGAAAAATACTGTTTAGTGGATGACAGAAACCGTTAAACATAAATACGGGCATACAACATATAAAATTCATCTGTCAATTACACCATTCATAAAACTTACAAAAAATCCTCCAGTTATCACAAAACACTAATTTGTTCACATACACACACCTGTACATCATGAAACTTTCCCAGACAAACCTCTCACTCACACGTCGTAACTAATGGGTGCAAACTTGTTTGGATAAGAGCCATTTCCTTGTCAGATGTGCGAACGTTGGGAAACTTTTACGTTATAATCTCATTTGGCAAAGTATTCCAGTGACTCATGGCAACAACTGAGAACGCAGATTTAGCAAAGGAGGTCCTATATTTTGGGATGCTGCACTCTCCTCTTGAGGTTGCTCTTGTGACTCGAGCTGTTTTTTCTGAGCTCAATGTTATAAACCTTCTTAGAGGAGGCGCAGCTACTCCATAGATGATTTTAAAAAGTAGACAAATATTTGCATAGATTATTAAATTGTCAAAACTAAGAAAATTATATTTAGAAAGAATATGACATTGGTCATATTGTCTAGATTTTTTATCATGAATTTTTATAGCACTTTTAAAAATTAATTCCAAAGGCTTTAAGACTGTTTTACTAGCCTGCGACCAACTTGTCATACAGTATTGAAAACGTGAGAGAATCATAGAATTTAAGTACATATGTGATGCCTCCGTAGAGAGAGATCCTCTAATATACCTAAAATTTACCAAGTTAAGATTCAAAGACTTGCACAGTTTTTTTACATGATTTTTAAAAGTTAAAGATGAGTCAAGAGTAACACCTAAATAATTAAAGCTATTTACATTTTTTATTTTTTCCCTATTTATATAAATATCTGAATAATTAGAACATTTGTATCTGTTTTCAAAGTACATTGTAACTGTCTTTTCCAAATTTAGTGTAAGACAACAATTTTGTAACCAGACCATAACCTTTTTCAGTTCTTCTGTTAATTTTATGGCCACTTCTGTTTTACTTTTTCCGTGGGTGAACAGAACAGTATCGTCCGCATACAAGATTATATTCGTAACATCCTGGCACAAAGTTGCGCCGGGGATGGATATTTCAGCAAGACAATGATCCAAAACACCGCTCCAAATCTACTCAGGCATTCATGCAGAGGAACAATTACAATGTTCTGGAATGGCCATCCCAGTCCCAGACCTGAAGATCATTGAACATCTGTGGGATGATTTGAAGCGGGCTGTCCATGCTCGGCGACCATCAAACTTGACTGAACTGGAATTGTTTTGTAAAGAGGAATGGTCAAAAATACCTTTATCCAGGATCCAGGAACTCAATAACACCTACAGGAAGCGACTAGAGGCTGTTATTTTTGCAAAAGGAGGATCTACTAAATATTAATGTCACTTTTCTGTTGAGGTGCCCGTACTTTTGCACCTGTCAAATTTTGTTTTAATGCATATTGCACATTTTCTGTTAGTACGATAAACCTCATTTAAATCCTGAATTATTACTGTGTCCATCAGTTATTAGATATATTAAACTGAAATAGCTGTTGCAAAATATGACTGTATATAGTTTTAGAATATGTCACATCTATTTGAATATCTATTAACATCACATCAAGTGGTAGTATTTTACCAAATGTAGTATGAAGATATGGACATATTTATTGTGCCAGGATGTTTCTGTGGTGTCTTCCAGTTTCCTAATCCACAGGATATTTTAATTTATTTTTGTACCTTCAATATTGAACTTTTTTAGGACACTGGTTACACCATTGCGCCGTCTAGTGGACAGTTTTAAAATTGCCTTGATTTGAAAATCAAATGCTAAGAAACAGACTTTTTTAGTTTTAATCCAGCAGTATAATTTTGACTAATATTTTATATTAAGAGACAGTAAAGTGTATCAGTGAAAAATAATCAAAATAGACTAATCTTATAAATTCCATCGCCTGCAACTGGTTCAGAATGCAGCTGCCTGGTTTCTTCTAATACTCGCAAGCACGATCACATTACTCCTGTTCTTTACTCTCTTCACTGGCTCCCAGTAAAATTTAGAATTCAGTTTAAAATCCTGTTTGTTTTCTGTGCAGTCCATGGACTCCCTACATAGGTGACGTTATAAAGTTACATCAGCCTGGCAGAGATCTTTGTTCAGGTGGACAATATCTACTGGAGGTTCCACGGTCTAGGTGTAAGCAGTGGGGTGATGGATCTTTCGCAGTAGCAGGTCCTAAATTGTGGAATGCCTTGCCTACTGTTCCACGTTCCATCACTGATCTACCAATATTTAAAGCCAAACTTAAAACACACTTATTTAGGATGGCTTTCAACATCTAATTATGTGCAAATGGTATCATTGCCTACTGCACACGGACTAAATCACCATACTAGTTTATAAAAACGTTTATAAAAAAGACCATACTAGTTTATTTTTGATTCCATTGTGTACAGCGCTTTGATCAACTTTGGTTGTGTAAGGTGCTATATAAATAACTGATGATTGATTGATTAATTAAAATAATATTTAATGAACATTCTTTATTTGCAGAAAAGTCTGATTTAAATTCCATTTGAGTTTTGCACTTGTACATGTTCTGCACTTATTGTACTGTATTTATTTATTATTTTTTGCAACAGCTTACATATTTGTTGCATCATTTGACTCATTGTTAAATATTTAATTTGAACTCTGTGACTGGACAGAGATAAGAGAATATGAACAGAATTTAATGTAATTAAAACATTCATCCAAAATATTTATCCAAAATGTTTTCATTTAAATGTGGACAACAATTGGGCATATCGAGTTCAGAAATGGTTGTAACATATGTGTTTAGCTATATCCCTAGAAGTATAGGCCATAAACAAAGCTACAGTGTATTAACTGAATTAAGGAAAACAAATGTAGGCATCAATGCATTTTTGTATCATGCCTGAATGGGCTACCTCTTATGCCTACTAATTTAAACAGAGACTTTTCAATTATGTATATGTTAGAATATTTTGAATTGATCATTGAACATTTCCAGAGTGCTCAGTGATGACAAACAATGCACCTGTCTATCATCAAATGTATAGTGGGCCAACTTTGATGATTATAAAAGGAAAATAATTTGCATTAATTAACTCCTGGGGCAACTGAATTGTTAAATAATAATATAAAATATAGCCGCAAGCGGCGATTGGCGGGTTCACACACCAATAGGCATTTTGGCCTCAATAGGCAAAAGGAAGCCCAAAAGGTCCTTTAGACCTAAAAGTGAAAAGAAGCTGTTTGGGTTTGGCCAGTGTGTGCTCTACAGATAGAGTGTGATGACATCTGCGTGTGTCAGAAAGGGAGACACAAAAATAGCACATCTGGCTAGGGCTGCATCTATGTGAACAGTATAGGAAGGCCTGCACTTGTCTATACATGATTGGGCCTCTATATTACTGACAGAGAGAGATTGAGGGAGCCAAAGACTATGTTTTGTTATTTCACTCCTTGTACACCTAGCACGCCTAACATGACTGCCCGTGTATTCAAAGTATGAATGTAGTCTGCAAAGCCTGGCATTACATGACTGACATGACTGGCATAACTGGCATGACTGTAATGATTTGATGATTTGACTGACATGACTGATATGACTGGACTGAAATGACTGATATGACTGGACTGAAATGATTGGCATGACATGACTTACATGACTGGCATGACTGACATGACTGATGTAACTGACATGACTGGCATTTCTGATATGACTGACATCACTGTCATGACTGACATATACTATACATATACTATAGATATGCGTACAAACTTTACATACATTTAGGTAGAAGTGTGTGTGTGTGTGTGTGTGTGTGTGTACTCAAACTATGACAATACATACATATAGGTATAAAGGTGTGTGTGTCTGTGTTTGTGTGAGAGAGAGACAAAAAAGAAGCCAAATATCAGTTTGTATGAGCATGTGTTAGTCACTGAGATATGGGTAGGTATGGCTAGGGAAGTGTCATTGTGAATGCTATAGGAAGGCCTGCTTGCGCCTGTATGTGTGTGTGCCTGGTTAATAGACACAGAGAGATCTAGGTAGCCAGAGCAATGTTTACTTAGGGCACAGAGATGGGAGGGGGAATGTGGGTGAGAGTGTGAGAGAGACTGAGTGTGTGTGAGTTTCAGCTTGCGTGCGTGTGAGAAGGAGAAGGTGACAGAGGGACTTTACATGCATTTTTATGCATTGTATATAATACTGCACTGTAGAGCCATACGATAACCGATTTAGATGAAACTTGACAAATTTGTTCAGGATGGGATTCTGAATGGGCTTGTGCATTTTGGTCAGAATTGGATAAAATATGAAAGAGCTTTAAGAATATGAATATTATATGTATCGATGCTGTCCATTAAAAAAATATTTAGCAGGTATAAGTGTCCTCAAATCCTAAATCTTTGGATTGTTTTTTGATTTCACACTCTGTAGAGTATTATAAGACTTTGCTTGACATGATAGTATGAAAATCCTAGGAGCAGTATGAAAAGTGATGATTTCAAACTGTTATTAACTGTAAATAAACTGTGCATTTTTTAATAGGACTTGTAATGGGAAAGTTGTTCGCACTACTGCAAGGAATCAAAAGAGTCCAATTGCATGTTCCCAAGTGGAATTATGTAGGGGATACACTTGCTTTTTTTGCAATAGCGCCCCCCAGTGGCCAATCGACACCCGGCTGGATTATGTCATAGGGGGCGTGCACTTGTCCACACCCAAGAGTTTTCGTGCAGATCGACCAATGGTAAGCCTGTCAAACACGTGCCGATCACTGATTGGCCGATTACGTCAGCCATTTTGGAAGTATGGCATGTCTGCTTTAGGACCTGGTTTCCAGAGGCCCATAGATGATGTCTGTCAAGTTTCATGTGGATCGGCCAATCTGAGTGCATGGGGCAAATTTTTGCATGTTATAGCGCCCCCTAGCAGGTGAGGTATGGCAACCTCTGCGAGCTGCCCCAGACCCTCACACGGAAGCTGTCTGTGAAGTGCCATCTCATTACATGCAAGTTTTCTTAAGTTAGAGCTCCATATGTGCAAAATTTACTATTGAATTTACGCCCCCTCATTTGATTGGCTTATACTGACTAGGTAGTGAAGAAATTAGCATTTTTGTTGGATACATTTTAAAGTTCAGACTCTTCTGAACGTTTTGATACCACATATGTGCATGTATGTGAAAAATCCAGGGACTAGTTCGCGCTCAAAGATGTGTGTGATTTTGCACATTATGCAAATTAACTCGAAATCTAAGTGGGCGGAGCTTAATGGTTGTATATTAATTGTCCTATTGAATTTAGTCAAGGAATGCATAGGAACTGGAATTTTGGTTCTAGGACCTACGGTGTAGGAGATATGGACAAAAAGTCAATATGCTCTGCTATAGCGCCACCATCAGGCCAATTTGGGTCCCTGTATGGGAATCTGGTCCTTGGAGTTAACTGAACCTTTTTGCCAAGATTGGGTTTTCTAGGCATTACGGTCTAGGCTGCACGATGCATTTTATGTCAAAAAATGGGCAAAAGAATAAGAAGAAAAAAAAAAGGCAAAAAAGCCCAAAGGGTCTTTTAGACAAACAAATTGGCCTCTTGGCCTCAATAGGCAAAAAGAAGCCCAATAGGTCCTTTAGACCCAAAAGTGATAGAAGCTGTTTGAGTGGAAATAAAATGCATAAGTAAATCAATGTGACAAAACATTCAATTCAACTGAGGCACTAAAGGCCCAAAAGGATCAAAATAATGTGTATTGGCAAAATGATTCAGATCACAGAACTAAATCACAATGCTGAGGTCAGCTTTGTGTGCGTTTGTGTGGTGTTTCATGTGAGCAATTGTTTTCAGTCAGTTTCGGTGTTTGGCCACTAGATGGAGCCCAAGTACTATCATACTGATATCTCATTAATCTCAGTAATGCAATGACATTTTGGTGAATTAAAAGGTTCATTTCTGGTCAGGCAGTGCACTTTTTGTTATGAGATGTAATTGCAATGTTATAGACCTCATTGATCTGAATCATACAAGCCCAATTACTTGTCTGTATTCTGCATAACAAGATTGCTGCGTGAGTTTTTATGATTTCTCAGGTTTTTGGGTACTGTAGCGCCTCTGACAGGCCAATTTGAACCAAACTTGGCCTACCTCACAAGGACCTCAGTCTATAAAAGCCTTTCAAATTGGGAGTTGATCACTTACATGGTTTATGAGTTATAGCAATAAAGGTCATTTATGGCATGGCCAGAAGGATATAATGGAAAAATTGACCAATCAGACAAATAAAAATGCAACATTTTTTCCTTATTTAGTTAACTACAGTGTCTACAGATTATGCCTATGCCATTTTTGCCATCATTGGATCAAATTCCTAGGACTAGTTCTTAAAGAGCTATTTTCAAACAATTGATGAATGTGACAAAAGTATGCATTTTTTAATAGGACTTGTAATTGCAAAGTTGTCAGGTCTACTGCAAGGTATAAAATGAAACAAGTTGCATGTTCCTAAGTGAAAATTTGGAGGAGTTATGTATGATTTTCACAAATAGCGCCACCTAGTGGCCAAATGTTTCAACACTGCACAGTATGACACATAGTCCTGGGATATGTACAGTGATGAGGTTTGATGTTGATTGGCCAATGGTAAGTCTGTCAAATGGCCAATTAATTCAAATAAAAATTAATTGGCTCATGGCGGCCATGTTTTTTGAGTGATGAGGTCATCATTGTGTGCCTTGATACCACTTGGGCCCCTGATGATGCCTGTAAAGTTTGGGCTTGATGTGACTAATGGTTTCTGAGAAACAAATTTCCCCATGTTATAGCGCCCCCTATTGGACAATCGTGGCCAGCTTTGACCTGTGACCTCTGAGTCATGTGCCCTAACAACTGATAAATTTTCATAAAGATAGGTCAAAGCATTGCTGAGATATAGCTGCTGAAGTAAATTTGGCCACGCCTCAGAGCTATTGATTGACATGTGACAACCAGACTGTATACCAATGTCACAGTTTTGTTGATGTTCCTTGATAATGAGATTCTTGTGAATATTTTGACACCAAGATTGTGGTGATCAGATGAAAAACCAGGGACTAGTATAAAAAAGTAGGTTTTGCATATTATGCAAATTAGCAAAAAATCTAAGTAGGCGGAGCTTAATAATTTTTGTACCATTGTTTTTGGCTTGAGCCAAGGAATCCATCAGAAGTGGAATTTTCTTTCTAGGACCTACGGTGTGGGAGATATGGGCCAAAATGCAAAAAACTGCGCTATAGCGCCACCATCAGGCCAATTTAGGCCTCTGTACTTAAGCGTGGTCCTGCAAAGAGACTACACCATTCTGCCAACTTTGGTGTTTCTGGGCCTTACGGTCTAGGCTGCAGTATGCGTTTTATGCGGAGAAAAATAATAATAAATATAGCCGCAAGCGGCAATGAGCGGGCTCCTCGCAAGTGGCATAGGTACCGACTTGCATGCCTGCGGCGAAGGCATAGTAGATATGGCTAGGCCAGTGTGTATGTGAAACCTATTGGTAGGCCAGTGCATGTGTGTGCATGTGTAATAGAGAGAGAGAGGGGTTTGGTGTGATAATGTTTGTTTTCATCAGTTAGAGCTGTGTATGTGTGTGAGTGATTGCATATAATGGGCAGTCTTAGTTGTCACAGTGAACTCACATGTCTGACATGACAGTGTATGTGCTCAATTTGTGATGCATACACATAAGTAGGTGTATGTGTGTGTGTGTGTGTGTGTGTGTGAATTAGGTGTTTATATGTGTTACTCTAATGTATGAGTAGGCATGGCTAAGGCAGTGTGTATGTGAAGCTTATAGGGAGGCCTGTTTTTTCTGTGAGTGCATGTGAAATAGAGAGAGGGAGGGGGAGACAGAGACCATGGGTTGTTAAGTGTAAGTAGGCATGGCTAAGGCAGTGTGTATGTGAAGCTTATAGGGAGGCCTGTTTTTTCTGTGAGTGCATGTGAAATAGAGAGAGGGAGGGGGAGACAGAGACCATGGGTTGTTAAGTGTTAGAAGGTTGGGGGAGTGTGGGGGGGAGTGGATGAGAGGGGCACTCTGCGTGTGTGAGAAGTGAGTGCATGTGAAATAGAGAGAGGGAGGGGGAGACAGAGACATGGGTTGTTAAGTGTTAGAAGGTTGGGGGAGTGTGGGGGGAGTGGATGAGAGGGGCACTCTGCGTCTGCGAGAATGAGAGCGTGCGTGCCTGCAAAAGGCTCTCTACCGCTCCTTGCACTGCTGAGTATGGAAATTGAAAATATTCACTGTAGAGTCATTTGTGGACGGATTTAGCTCAAACTTGGCACATATCACCTCAATGGTCATGTGAATGTGCATGTCAATTTTCATAAACATAGGACATACTATAGCGGAGTTATTAAAATATGAATTTGATGTGTTATGATGGTACCATTGTGATGCATATGAAAAATATAAATTTGTGGAAATCTTAGGATTTTTTGCACAACATTTGCATTGCATAGTCTGCTGAGTATATCAAGGTGTGATTTGAGGTGATGGAGTGAAAATCCTAGGCGTAGTATGGAAAGTGGAAATTATACATATTTGATAATATATGAAAATCCGTACATTTTTGTAAAGCACTTGCAATTACAAAGTTGTTAAGGATTCTACGTAGAATCATATGAGTCCAAGTTTGTTGTTTTATGTCATACTATGTGGGCGTAATTCAGGAGTTTCTAGTATAGCGCCACCTAGTGGTGCAATTGCCATCATACCCCAGTATGTCTTAGAGGGTGTGCACCTGAACATGCCATGTGAGTTTCAGGTCAATTGACATATGTAAAGCTTGTAAAGCTTGTGAAATTGTATACTGACAGCTAATTGGTCGATGGTGGCGGCCATATTGGACATATGATGGTGCAGACCTAGGACCTGTCTCAGAGGTGCATGTAGATGATGCATACCAAGTTTCGTGTTATTTGGCCAATCGGTGTGTGCAGGAGAGTTTTTTGGCAGTTATAGCGCCCCCTAGGTGTGAATGTGTGCCAAAATGTATGGGCAGGTGTAGACGCCCAACAGGTACATGTATATGAAATTTGGTGTGAATATGTAAAAGTATGCATGAGATACAGCAGAAAATGTGCATTTTTGGCTGTGAAATTTTTGCCCCTTGACTTGTGTGGCATGTGGCCACGCCCATGTGCAGAAATGTGCATTTTTTGTTAAAGATTATTAAAGTTCAGACTCTTCTGAACGTTTTGATACCACATATGTGCATGTATGTGAAAAATCCAGGGACTAGTTAGCTCTCAAAAATGTGTGCGATTTTGCATATTATGCAAATTAGCTCGAAAACGAAGTAGGCGGAGCTTATGGGTTCTTGAGGCTTTTTGGTAGGTTTGGAGACAAGGAACATGTATATGAAAAAATTTTTAATTTAGGACATACGTGGTACTGGCAATTTACTTGAATGCGTTTGCGTGCGCTGTAGCGCCACCTATGGGCGGATTTGGCTGGCGTCTTGCGCCTGAGTAGCGGGAGGGACTACTACCTATTGACCAAGTTTCAAGTCTGTAGGCCTTACGGTTTGGGCTGTGCGATCCGTTTTAAGGCAGAAAAAGAATAATAATAATAATAATAATAAGGAGAAAAATCCTAACAATTACAATAGGCCTCCAGCACCTTTGGTGCTCGGAGCCCTAAATATAGCCGCAAGCGGCGATTGGCGGGTTCACACAAAAAAAGGCAAAAAAGCCCAAAGGGTCTTTTAGACCAGCAAATTGGCCTCTTGGCCTCAATAGGCAAAAAGAACCCCAATAGGTCCTTTAGACCCAAAAGTGAATAGAAGCTGTTTGAGTGGAAAAAATGCATATGTAAATCAATGTGACAAAACATTCAATTCAACTGAGGCACTAAAGGCCCAAAAGGATCAAAATAATGTGTATTGGCAAAATGATTCAGATCACAGAACTAAATCACATGCTGAGATCAGCTTTGTGTGTGTTTGTGTGGTGTTTCATGTGAGCAATAGTTTTCAGTCAGTTCTGGTGTTTGGCCACTAGATGGAGCCCAAGTACTACCATACTGATATCTCATTAATCTCAGAAATGAAATAGGATATTTTGGTGAAATAAAAGGTTCATTTCTGGTCAGGCAGTGCACTTTTTGTTATGAGATGTAAATGCAATGGTATAGACCTCATTGATCTGAATCATACAAGCCCCATTACTTGTCTGTATTCTGCATAACAGCATTGCTGCATGAGTTTTTATGATTTCTTAGGTTTTTGGGTACTGTAGCGCCCCCGACAGGCCAATGTGAACCAAACGTGGCCTACCTCACAAGGACCTCAGTGTATAAAAGCCTTTCAAATTGGGAGTTGATTACTTACATGGTTTATGAGTTATAGCAATAAAGGTCATTTATGGCATGGCCAGAAGGATATAATGGAAAAATTGACCAATCAGAAAAATATAAATGCAACATTTTTTCCATATTTAGTTAACTACAGTGTCTACAGATTATGCCTATGCCATTTTTGCCATCATTGGATCAAATTCCAAGGACTAGTTCTTAAAGAGCTTTTTTCAAACAATTGATGAATGTGACAAAAGTATGCATTTTTTAATAGGACTTGTAATTGCAAAGTTGTCAGGCGTACTGCAAGGACTCAAAAGAATCAAGCGGCATGTTCCTAAGTGAAAATTTGGAGGAGTTATGCATGATTTTCACAAATAGCGCCACCTAGTGGCCAAATGTTTCAAAACTGCACAGCATGACACATAGTCCTGAGAAATGCACAGTGGTGAGGTTTCATGTTGATTGGGCAATAGTAAGTCTATCAAATGGCCAATTAGGTCAAATCAAAATTAATTGGCTCATGGCGGCCATGTTTTTTGAGTGATGATGTCATCATTGTGTGCCTTGATACCAATTAGGCCCCTGATGATGCCTGTAAAGTTTTGGCTTGATGTGACTAATGGTTTCTGAGAAACAGTTTTTCCCATGTTATAGCGCCCCCTATTGGACAATCTGGGCCAGCTTTGACCTGTGACCTCCGAGTCATGTGCCCTAACAACTGATAAATTTTCATGAAGATTGGTCAAAGCGTTGCTGAGATCTAGCTGCTGAAGTAAATTTGGCCACGCCTCAGAGCTATTGATTGACATGTCACAACGACAATGTATGCAAATGTAACAATTTTGTTCAAATTTATTGATAATGAGATTCTTCTGAATATTTTGACACCAAGATTGAAGAAATCCGATGAAAAACCAGGGACTAGTATAAAAAAGTAGGTTTTGCATATTATGCAAATTAGCAAAAAATCTAAGTAGGCGGAGCTTAATGGTTCTTGAGGCTTTTTTGTTTGTCTAGAGCCAAGGAATGCACCTGAAGTGGAATTTTGTTTCTACGACCTACGGGGTGGGAGATATGGACCAAAACGCAAAATGCTGCGCTATAGCGCCACCATCAGGCCAATGTGGGTCTCTGTACTTTAGCACGGTCCCGCAAACAGACTACACCAGTCTGCCAAGTTTGGTCTTCCTGGGCCTTACGGTTTAGGCTGCAGTATGCGTTTTATCCGGAGAAAAATAATAATAATAATAAGAAGAAAAAAAAAAAAAAATATAGCCGCAAGCGGCGATTGGCGGGTTCACACAAAAAAAGGCAAAAAAGCCCAAAAGGTCTTTTAGACTAACAAATTGGCCTCTTGGCCTCAACAGGCAAAAAGAAGCCCAATAGGTCCTTTAGACCCAAAAGTGAATAGAAGCTGTTTGAGTGGAAAAAATGCACAAATAAATCAATGTGACAAAACATTCAATTCAACTGAGGCACTAAAGGCCCAAAAGGATCAAAATAATGTGTATTGGCAAAATGATTCAGATCACAGAACTAAATCACATGCTGAGATCAGCTTTGTGTGTGTTTGTGTGGTGTTTCATGTGAGCAATAGTTTTCAGTCAGTTCTGGTGTTTGGCCACTAGATGGAGCCCAAGTACTACCATACTGATATCTCATTAATCTCAGTAATGTAATAGGACATTTTGGTGAAATAAAAGGTTCATTTCTGGTCAGGCAGTGCACTTTTTGTTATGAGATGTAATTGCAATGTTATAGACCTCATTGATCTGAATCATACAAGCCCCATTACTTGTCTGTATTCTGCATAAGAGCATTGCTGCATGAGTTTTTATGATTTCTTAGGTTTTTAGGTACTGTAGCGCCCCCGACAGGCCAATGTGAACCAAACGTGGCCTACCTCACAAGGACCTCAGTGTATAAAAGCCTTTCAAATTGGGAGTTGATCACTTACATGGTTTATGAGTTATAGCAATAAAGGTCATTTATGGCATGGCCAGAAGGATATAATGGAAAAATTGACCAATCAGAAAAATATAAATGCAACATTTTTTCCATATTTAGTTAACTACAGTGTCTACAGATTATGCCTATGCCATTTTTGCCATCATTGGATCAAATTCCAAGGACTAGTTCTTAAAGAGCTATTTTCAAATAATTGATGAATGTGACAAAAGTATGCATTTTTTAATAGGACTTGTAATTGCAAAGTTGTCAGGCGTACTGCAAGGACTCAAAAGAATCAAGCGGCATGTTCCTAAGTGAAAATTTGGAGGAGTTATGCATGATTTTCACAAATAGCGCCACCTAGTGGCCAAATGTTTCAAAACTGCACAGCATGACACATAGTCCTGAGAAATGCACAGTGGTGAGGTTTCATGTTGATTGGGCAATAGTAAGTCTATCAAATGGCCAATTAGGTCAAATCAAAATTAATTGGCTCATGGCGGCCATGTTTTTTGAGTGATGATGTCATCATTGTGTCCCTTGATACCAATTAGGCCCCTGATGATGCCTGTAAAGTTTTGGCTTGATGTGACTAATGGTTTCTGAGAAACAGTTTTTCCCATGTTATAGCGCCCCCTATTGGACAATCTGGGCCAGCTTTGACGTGTGACCTCAGAGTCATGTGCCCTAACAACTGATAAATTTTCATGAAGATTGGTCAAAGCGTTGCTGAGATCTAGCTGCTGAAGTAAATTTGGCCACGCCTCAGAGCTATTGATTGACATGTCACAACGACAATGTATGCAAATGTAACAATTTTGTTCAAATTTATTGATAATGAGATTCTTCTGAATATTTTGACACCATGATTGAAGAAATCCGATGAAAAACCAGGGACTAGTATAAAAAAGTAGGTTTTGCATATTATGCAAATTAGCAAAAAATCTAAGTAGGCGGAGCTTAATGGTTCTTGAGGCTTTTTTGTTTGTCTAGAGCCAAGGAATGCACCTGAAGTGGAATTTTGTTTCTAGGACCTACGGGGTGGGAGATATGGACCAAAACGCAAAATGCTGCGCTATAGCGCCACCATCAGGCCAATGTGGGTCTCTGTACTTTAGCACGGTCCCGCAAACAGACTACACCAGTCTGCCAAGTTTGGTCTCCCTGGGCCTTACGGTTTAGGCTGCAGTATGCGTTTTATGCGGAGAAAAATAATAATAATAAATATAGCCGCAAGCGGCAATTGGCGGGTTCACACACGAATAGGCTTCTTGGCCTCAATAGGCAGAGGCCCAAAAGGTCCTTTAGACCCCAAAATGTGAAAAGAAGCTGTTTGAATGGAAAAAATGCACAAATAAATCAATGTGCAAAAAAAGGTTCAGTTGAGGCACTAAAGGCCCAAAAGGATCAAAATAATGTGTATTGGCAAAATTATTCAGATCACAGAACTAAATCACATGCTGAGATCAGCTTTGTGTGTGTTTGTGTGGTGTTTCATGTGAGCAATAGTTTTCAGTCTGTTCTGGTGTTTGGCCACTAGATGGGACCCAAGTACTACCATACTGATATCTCATTAATCTCATTAATGAAATAGGACATTTTGGTGACTTAAAAGGTTCATTTCTGGTCAGGCAGTGTACTTTATGTAAAAAAAAAAGATTCAGTTGAGGCACTAAAGGCCCAAAAGGATCAAAATAATGTGTATTGGCAAAATGATTCAGATCACAGAACTAAATCACATGCTGAGATCAGCTTTGTGTGTGTTTGTGTGGTGTTTCATGTGAGCAATAGTTTTCAGTCAGTTTCGGTGTTTGGCCACTAGATGGAGCCCAAGTACTATCATACTGATAACTCATTAATCTCAGTAATGCAATGACATTTTGGTGAATTAAAAGGTTCATTTCTGGTCAGGCAGTGCACTTTTTGTTATGAGATGTAATTGCAATGTTATAGATCTCATTGAGCTGAATCATACAAGGCCAATTACTTGTCTGTATTATGCATAACAAGATTGCAGCATGCGTTTTTATGATTTTATAGGTTTTTGGGTACTGTAGCGCCCCCGACAGTTTGAACCAAACTTGGTATACCTCACAAAGACCTCAGGCTATAAATGGTTTTTTGAGTGATGATGTCATCATTGTGTGTCTTGATATCACTTGGGCCCCTGATGATGCCTGTAAAGTTTTGGCTTGATGTGACTAATGGTTTCTGAGAAACAGTTTTTCCCATGTTATAGCGCCCCCTATTGGACAATCGTGGCCAGCTTTGACCTGTTACCTCTGAGTCATTTGCCCTAACAACTGATAAATTTTCATGAAGATTGGTCAAAGCGTTGCTGAGATACAGCTTCTTAAGTAAATTTGGCCACTCCTCTGAGCTATTGATTGACATGTGACAACCAGACTGTATGGAAATGTCGAAATGTTTGATAATGAGATTCTTGTGAATATTTTGACACCAAAATCGTATAAAAAAGTAGTTTTGCTTATTATGCAAATTAGCAAAAAATCTAAGTGGGCGGTTCTTGAGGCTTTTTCGTTTGGCTTGAGCCAAGGAATGCAACTGAAGTGGAATTTTATTTCTAGGACCTACAGTGTGGGAGATATGGACCAAAAGAAGAAGAAACAACCTAACAATTACAATAGGTTTCCCACACTATGTGTGTGAACCCTAATAATAAGAAAAATTTCAGCAATTACAATATGTTTCCCACGTATTGTGTGGTGGTTGACGGGGGGATGTTTGTGTGAGTGGCAGCGTGTGTGGGAGACTGTGGCTCTGTGTCACTCCCTGCTGAACCTGTGACTGAGATGCAAACACTTGAGTAAGCATGTGTGTGCCTGTGCTTGTGCACGTGTGTGTTTGTGTCGTCACTGGGTAGGTATGGCTAGGGCAATGTGTATTTGAAACCCATAGGTAGGCCAGTACATGTGTGTGTGCATGTGTAATAGACTGAGAGAGATAGGCTTGGTGTGATTGAGAGTGTTCATGAATTAGGGCTGTATATGTGAATGTGTGTGTTTGTGTTTGCGTATAATGGGCAATATTATGCCTTAACATACTATGTGAGTTGGATGTGAATTGAAATATGAACAGCTTGAGAAATCTGTACACTCCAGTGCACTGATGATTTCTGCATTCACGTGGACTTTCTTTCATCGTAAGACACTATGAAGCACTACAGGACTCACACAATGCTTGAAAAATACTGCAATTAATGGGCCACTTGTTATGCACATTTGCACCTCTACCATGACATTTGTTGCACAGATTGGCTACTGGTGTTTAGTCGTCTTCTCATACCACATACAGAAGCACTATCATAGTGCCTACGACTTCTCAGGAATGACAACTAAGTAGATGACTATGCTTGTCGTAATCATAATTATTAGTTATTTCTTGTAGGACTACATTGTTTAACATGCTGTATATATCCTTCACACAGCTCTTATTGATTGTCAGTTGTTTATCTTTGTAAACCAAAACAAACCCATCACTCATCATTTCATCTTTAATAAAAATATTTGCCAATCATCTACTCGTGTACATTGTGACTTTCACTCAGTTTGCATATATAAACCACTTGGCCTTTGACTGCACGTGTGTGTGTGTGTGTGTGTGCGTGCGTTAAGTGGTTAAGTGCTCAGCAACCTCTAGATGGAAGAGTAAAAGGGAAAGGCTACATATTGCTTTTCCTCACCTAGTTGAGCTCTGAAATCAAGCCCTCCCCAAAACTGGGCAGAGCTGTGGGCTGAGGAGTCAGACTCACCCTGGCATTCGCTGTTTAGACTTTCACTACACAGCAGTGAGTGTGTGTATAATGGGCAGTGTCAGTTGTCACAGTGAACTCACATGTCTGACAAGACAGGAGTGTGCCTGTGACGTTTGGTGTGAGTACATGAAAGCATTCATGAGCTAGAGCTGTATTTGTTTGTGTATGTGTGTGTGTGATAGAGAGAGTGTGTGAGTGTTATCAAAAACAAACTAAATGTTAGTTTGTGCATGTGATTGTTAGTCCCTGAAGTATGGATAAGAATGGCTAGGGCAGTGTAGTTATGGGGCAGTTGCAATATGAAATATATATGTCATGAAGAGGTTTTAGGAGTGTCAGTTGTCACAGACAACTCACATGTCTGATGATGGTGTATGTAGTGTATGTGCTGAACCTATGACTGAGATGCGTAAGCATGTATGTAATCACTGGGTAGGTATGGGTGAAGCAATGTGTATATGAAACCAATAGGTAGGCCAGTGCATGTGTGTGCATGTATAATAAAGAGAGAGAGAGAGAGAGAGAGAGAGAGAGAGAGAGAGAGAGAGAGAGAGAGAGAGAGAGAGAGAGAGAGAGAGAGAGAGAGATAGGTTTGTTGTGATTATGTGAAAGTGTTCATGAGTAAGGGCTGTATGTGAATGTGTGTCTGTGTGTGTATAATGGGCAGTGTTAGTTGTCACAGTGAGCATGTCTGACATAATATGGTGGAGTGTGTAATACAGAGAGAGATAAGAGGGAGAAAAGACCATGTGTAGTGAGTACTGTAGGTAGATCTGTGAGTGTTTATGCTATATGTGATACGTTTTGATTAGAATGCTTGAAGTGGATTTCTTAATGAGAAGTCTAGACAATAGGCCTATGAGGCAGTAAAAAACATGACTAAATAATAATTAAAAAAAAACAGAATTTATCAACATGCTGACAAATACTTATTTTGGTTTGTCATGGTGTTCTTGTGGTAGCCAAGTATAATAAAGAAAGTGAGTGCATGTTTACTTACAGGGCTGTGTGTGTGCGTTTTTGAGGCCATGGGACATGAAAACCACACAAGACATTTACTTCTAATTATTTGATTTTCAGAATCATAAATATTAGGATCACAACAAATGTGATGGCTTTAAAAGACTGACTAATGTGGACTTAAAGTCATTGTGGTTGTTGAAGGGTGTCTGCTGCCCGTGTATCCTGTTCTGGTCGATGGCCCCGCCCCAGAATGTTCCCTCGCACGTGCGATCAGGTTCTTTCGTGCATTCTGCTCTTGTTGAGGTAAGATGTGCTTTGGTCTCTTAAGTAGTGTAAGACAATTGTCTAAAATGTGCTGTTTTTTAATATGCTGGGTTAATGTTCTTGTTTGTGATAAAGTTACTTGTGTGGACGTAAAGTTTAGTGAGGGAGATAATGAGATAAATTAAGAATAAAAGTATGTTATAATGTAATTAGCGCGTGTGCTAGTTCAATGCTATCATGCTGTTTGCGCTTAGCATGCTAGTCCGATTAGACAAATGTCAGAAATGTGTTGTTTTTGACGTCGGATTTTTGCTCTAGATTGTTTGGTTAATTGTGTTTAGATGGACGTTTTAGTGTATGAGATGGCAAATGAGCTAAATAAAGGATTAAAGTATGTTATAACGTGGTTAGTGCGTTCGCTAGTACAACGCTAGCATGTTCCGTGCGTATGCTAGCGGAACGTTTTTGTGCTGTTGTAGTTGTCCAGAGTGCCATCAGTTTTCATTTATATTGCCTAGTTCTTTCATGAAAACGAGTTATTTGATGTTACATATATTTGCAGTGTACATGTATGAGCAAGTATACATGATTTGTATATGTATGAGTAAGAGCGGTTTTGTAGTTGCTCTAAGATGGCGTGTGGGTCTTGTGCCTGTAATGGCGGCGCCCAGTGCAGCTGACCACGAGGGCGCTGGCTGAGTAGGCGTGGTTGTAGATGTAGTGAAGTAGTAGCACTTACACGTACTGATTTATAACTGTACAATCGGGCGATTCGTGTATATGGTTTAATGTAGCCCAGATAATGGTGTATTTGGGTAAATGAAGCGTCTGCTGGGTCGAGTGTTGCTATGCATGTTTTGTGCTCGTTGGAAAACCTGGTCACGCACAGGTTTTAATTTTTTTAGTCAAAATAATGGACTATGAGTATGTTATGTATATAATTTTTTACGTTGTGTATAAAAATGTACGTGCTTGCAGAGGCAATTTGTGCTTTTTATACTAGTCTGAATGTGAATGTTTTTTTGTGTCGGTGGTTTGTCAGCACCAAAATGTATGTGAAATATGAATAGACGTCTATCACATTGCAAATGTAAATGGAGTTATTGCATTTGAATTTTGAGCTCAAAGTTGCTTGTATGTGTGGAACATGCGTGTTAGGCTACATTTTCATTTTAATATTGACACAGAAAAGCTTCCATACTTATATACACTAGCCCAAAAACTTGATAAGTATGGTGCTTTAGTGACGCTGTATAACTGTAGCCTTAAGTAGAATAGAAAGATTCTAAGTGTCCAATTAATGATTCATGTCGTTATAGCAGCTTTTTAAAATTATACATATGAATTATTTTAACCCATTAATGTTTACTAACTGTTACAAATGTGTTCTGTCTATTTTCTATGAATTGCCTGTTGGTGAAGGAGAATTCTGCTGGAACACATTAAAGGTATGTTTGAAGTGTATCGTGTATGAGCAGTGGTTGAACTGGTATACTTTTATAAAACGGTGCACACAATGAATGGTGAGAGTAGTTGATGTGCTGCAGAATAATTGTTCATTTATGATGAGTATCTGTAGTGATATGTAAACACTTGGAAGCAATAATGTAAAATGTATAGAAGAGAACTCAGAAACTGCAGCTCCAACTTCTCAAAGTCCTGTTCAATGTGTACCCTGTCTTAATTGTGCTTTGATGTTTGAAACTTGATTAGGTACAGTAAGTTAACCTGCTTATTGCCTAGACTAAATTTATACTCCTATTTGGAACAGAGTAAACTGCAGTGTAGCGGATGTCTTGAAGTAGTCTTCATTGTATTCTGTGTTGAGGACAATTTGATGCATTCTCACAGTTTAATTGGCTCATGAATATTCTGTCCAATAGTTTAAAGATTATGCAGCAGTAATTACATGAATGCAGTGAATGTGTAGTATTTGCGCTAGAAATATTTAATGCATGCTATAAAATAGCCCATCAAATGGTAATACACTTGTGAGTATGTGCAACAGGTATCACATGTGCTGCTGATTACATGATACTGATCAACTTTGAAAGATGTGAAATGTGCTGTTGGTGTGACAATTAAGACACAAGAATAATAACACACACACAACGCCTGCTGGTTGAAGATGCCACACACACGCGATAATCTTGGAGCAACGCCTGCTTGATGAAGATGCCACACACAACGCCTGCTGGATGAAGATGCCACACACACACATGCATTTTAGCTGTGGAGTTGATTTTGTGTTGAGTGGTGTATACAAAATTATTATATAGTATTATTAATTTAACAACCTGTGTTGAAATTGATGCTTAGAAGTTAGAATGGACTAATATTTTAATTATTTTCACATTTTCATTTTAAAATTAACATAGATAAACTTCCATACCATACTTATATACACTAGCCAAATAACTTGATAAGTATGGGGCTTTAGTAATGCTGTATAACTGTAGCCTTAAGTAGAATAGAAAGATTCTAAGTGTTTGTCCAATTGATGATTCATGTCGTTATAGCAGCTTTTTAAAATTATACATATGAATTTTTTAACCCCTTAATGTTTACTAACTGTTACAAATGTGTTTTGTCTATTTTGTATGAATAGCTTGTTGGTGAAGGAGAATTGTGGTGAAGGAGAATTGTGCTGGAACACATTAAAGGTACGTTTGAAGTGTATCGTGTATGAACAGTGGTTGAACTGGTATACCTTTATAAAACGGTGCACACAATGAATGGTGAGAGTAGTTGATGTGTTGCAGAATAATTGTTCATTTATGATGAGTATCTGTAGTGATATGTAAACACTTGGAAGCAATAATGTAAAATGTATAGAAGAGAACTCAGAAACTGCAGCTCCAACTTCTCAAAGTCCTGTTCAATGTGTACCCTGTCTTAATTGTGCTTTGATGTTTGAAACTTGATTAGGTACAGTAAGTTAACCTGCTTATTGCCTAGACTAAATTTATACTCCTATTTGGAACAGAGTAAACTGCAGTGTAGCGGATGTCTTGAAGTAGTCTTCATTGTATTCTGTGTTGAGGACAATTTGATGCATTCTCACAGTTTAATTGGCTCATGAATATTCTGTCCAATAGTTTAAAGATTATGCAGCAGTAATTACATTAATGCAGTGAATGTGTAGTATTTGCACTAGAAATATTTAATGCATGCTATAAAATAGCCCATCAAATGGTAATACACTTGTGAGTATGTGCAACAGGTATCACATGTGCTGCTGATTACATGATACTGATCAACTTTGAAAGATGTGAAATGTGCTGTTGGTGTGACAATTAAGACACAAGAATAACACACACACACACAACGCCTGCTGGTTGAGGATGCCACTCAACGCCTGCTGGTTGAGGATGCCACTCAACGCCTGCTGGTTGAGGATGCCACTCAACGCCTGCTGGTTGAGGATGCCACTCAACGCCTGCTGGTTGAGGATGCCACTCAACGCCTGCTGGTTGAGGATGCCACTCAACGCCTGCTGGTTGAGGATGCCACTCAACGCCTGCTAGATGATGTGCCACACACACAAGATTAATCTTGGAGCAATGCCTGCTGTATGAAGATGACACACACATGCATTTTAGCTGTGAAGTTGATTTAGTGTTGAGTGGTGGTATACAAAATTATTATATAGTGAGTAAACATGGTTGAGTTTAGTGTCCAGTTGAGTAAGTGCACAAATGATGAGCTGAACAATGTATTATTAATTTAACTACTATTGAAATTAATGCTTAGAAGTTAGCATGGGCACGATAACACCCAGCAACATTTTCATAATACATATTCTGTTTCACAATGCATTATGTGGTAATATGTTTTAATTGCTAAAGTGGAACCAAATGGAATGTTTTTGTTTAACTTGTCTGTTAGATTAACTACGCTATTGGAACAAAGACATTTAATGTGTTAAATTGTTTATTTATATATACACTAAGTGATCAGTGCTTAGCACAAGTAGAGTATATGAAACAGCTGTTACACAGGTGCTGCTGACATCAAGCTCCTGAATCAGATGAAGAATGAATGTTGGCGTTCCAAGGAAGAAGCAAGAATGTCCTGTTGAAGCAAAGCCTGCTGAACACATCTCACACACACAATACATTTTTAAACTGTTGAGCTGAAAGTGTTTAGTGATGTACATATTTGCAACTTAAGCTTGTCTGATCAAGTATTCTGATGTGGTTATTTGTTTTAAAGCTATACAGCTTTTAAATGAGCAGTAAAGCGTGGTTTTGCTCATTGTATTCTGAAAAATGTACATTAGTGGAAATGGTCCCTTGAATCAAGTCCCTTGATTATAAAGTAATGCTTAGTTTGTATAACATGGTGTTAGGAAGGCATTTACTTCACAGTAATTTCTATATGCAATACTGTAACAATGTATGCAAGTAAGAAATTAGTCATGAATACACCTGTCACGAATACAATGTCTGTTCTGATTTTTTTTTACCTTTTTTCTTTTTATGATTTGATATGTGCTGTTTGTATTAAGTAATATTGATTGATTAGTATGTCGTGTTGGGATAGACATCATAGGTTTTGACTGGTTGTGTGTTTGTATTTTCAGATGCCTCGCACGAAAGCTTCGCTGAGGTCGGCTGCAGCCAGGAGGAGGATTACGGAGCGGCTTGTGGCTCAGACTGACGGGGTTCTGGCTTTTTCCCCTGACAAAAAGGTCCTGACTGAGACTGTTCCTGTGAGCCACAGCTGTCCTGCAGACCAGATCTCGTCTCTGACTGACGGGGTTATGCCTTCATCCCTTGACAAAAAAGGTCTGACTGACACGGGAGTGCTCCTGAAGAGCACTCCTCAAAGCAATTTACAAACTCAAGCTGCCAAATACCTGCCAAATACCTTGCCAAATACCTTGCCAAATACCTTGCCAAATACCTTGCCAAATACAATTGCCAAATACTTGCCAAATACCTTACCAGATACAAGCTGCAAAACTGATTCTGATGAATGTGTACATGTGGATATGCTCAGAGGTTCTTTTCATCAAGCTCATCCAAAGTTTGGCATAAACAGTAACAAACAATGTGTTGCAAATAGTATTACTGCCATCATGACTAACAAAGTAAAAAATGTGCTTTCTTGGACAATCAGAGACCTTGATGATGTTCTGCTGAATGGTGACAGATTCTACAGCAATATAAGAGATGCCGGCAAAATTCATGATCCATTGGGCTATTTATATGTTACAGATGTACCTACAGAATACACTGTGTGTGGATATGACTTTTCAATAAATTTTCATGATGAAATGTTTACTGGGAAGTTTGGCGTCACTGAATATGGACCGTTACAAAACGTTCTTATGTCACATGATGAGGCAATCCGAAGAGTGTTTATGCAATGTGAAGCATGTTTGTTTACTGTTAAAGAGAATACATGTGCTATCATTAAACAAGACTCCTGGTATGTGCTGATTGACTCTCATTCACGAAGCGAAAACGGTGCACGTATTGATTCAGGCAAGAGTTTGGCTGCTTTTTATGCTGACATGGAATCATTACTTAACCACGTTATGATACTTGGTCTTTCACTGAAAGCTGAAGGAGCACAATTTGAAGTTACTGGCGTTGTTGTGAACATAACTGGCAGAAGCACAGCGGAAGAGAAAACACAAGGTGGTTTGTCTGTCACTACACACCGAGAGCTCTACAGCAGTGTGCTAAAACGAAATCGTAACACAAATGAAAATGAAACTAAAAAAGGTGACGCATTTGACCGTTCACAACCCTGCAGCAAAGCAAACGTGCAAAGTAAACGCAAAGCAGCTGACAATGATTCCGAGGTGAAAACGGTACCCGAACTGCATGTTGGTAAACGAATGAAGCATGTAAACAACCTTACCGATGTATCTGTGAGAAATGACAGTGACGTGCTGATTGGCGACACACAACGTGAATACTTTCAGTTTTGTCCATTGACAGTGAAACAGCAGAAGACATTATGTTTAAGGCAAAACGTTGTGTACATCGAACATGCTCGTAGCGACCAAATCATACCAGTACCGATGGGTGATCCTTGTGAAACAAAAACTATCATTGGTGACGGTAACTGTTTATTCAGATCACTGGCATTTGCAATTAGCGGAAGTGAGAAAGAACACAGAAAAATACGACGTGCTGTAACTACACAAATGGAGAGAAACGAATCTAAGTACATTAACTGTCTTCGACAAGGGTTTTCATCTGTTGCAAATTATCTTGCTACTTCCCGAATGAAATACGTGGGAACCTGGGCTACTGAAGTTGAAATACAAGCTGCAGCCGATCTTTTTTTTACCAATATATTTACATTCACTAGAAATACGTGGCTAAAATATTCATCGTGCAATAGTTGCGACCAAGATGCGGGAATATACCTCAAACATTGTAGCGAGTCTCATTATGAAGTAGTGACGTGTGTTAAAGTTCCTGATGGACAGACCTGTGCCGCACTAGGTTTAAAGAGATGTGACAGCAGAAAATCAGAAACAAAGTCCAGTCGCTCTGAACTTGAGAAACGGAGAATCAAATATGGAACAAGCCAGGAGGAAAAGATTCAGAGAACACTGAAACGATACCGTGAAAATGAAATATACAGAGATAGTGTCAAAACACGTAGCAGTGTTGAATACGCAACGAATTCGCAACATAAAGAACGGAATAAACAGTTAAGCATAAACAAATATGCGACGGATATGGAACACAGAGGAAAAGTTAAACAAGCAAGTGTAAACAAATATGCGACGGATATGGAACACAGTGGAAAAGTTAAACAAGCAAGTGTAAACAAATATGCGACGGATATGGAACACAGAGGAAAAGTTAAACAAGCAAGTGTAAACAAATATGCGACGGATATGGAACACAGTGGAAAAGTTAAACAAGCAAGTGTAAACAAATATGCGACGGATATGGAACACAGGGAACATGTGAAACAATTAAGTATTAATAAATATTCCTCAAATGAACATCACAGAGAGACTATAAAAAGACAGAGTTTTGACGCTTATCATACCGATCCAGAATATCAAACGGCTAAGAAAAAGAAGAGTATGGAGAGGAGTTTTGAAGCTTATCATCATGATCCTCAACATCAAGCAGCTAAGAAACAACTTGGTATTGAGAGGTATAAAACAGACATCTGCTATGCTAACGTTACTAAAAACAGAAGTAAAGAAAGAAAGAACACAGAAAAAAGGAAACACAAAGATATTAACTATGTGACTGAAAACTTCAGAGAGAAAATAAGTACTGGTCCTGAATATGTGTGCTCAGTATGCCATCGACTATTGTTCAAGAATCAAGTAATCAAATGCAGAAAAGATACATATCTCAATAAAGCCCAGGAGGTTGTTTCCATAGCAGAGAGATGTATTACTGACACATACTTACATCGATGTAGTCATACCTGTGTTCCTAAGTGTAACATTCAAACTGGCCCTGCTGGATCACTGTGGATTTGCTACACATGTCACAGAAAGATTCTTAATGGGAAAATGCCAGAAGAAAGTGTTATGAACAATCTTGCACTAGAACCAATTCCACCTGAACTACACAATCTAAACTCACTTGAACAACATCTGATTGGGATGAATATTCCATTCATGAGACTTGTGTCTTTACCAAAAGGTGGACAGAATGGTGTTCATGGACCTGTTGTGTGTGTTCCATCTAACATTACAGATGTAACTGAAGTGCTACCAAGAACAGAAAATGTTGATTTGATGATTCGCATAAAACTAAAGAGGAAATTGACTTACAAGGGGCACTATGAGTACAAATTTGTTAATACAGAAAAAATAAAGGATGCATTATTGTACCTCAAACAACATAATGACTTTTACAGAGATGTGACATTTAATAATGACTGGGTCAATCCACTAAATAAAACTGAACATGAAACACAAGAGCCTGATGACACATGTACACAGCATGTTGATGAGGAGAACAATGATGAGAATAATGAATCTGAAGATGTGGATATAGATGAAACCTTGCACGACAGACAACAGCACGGTATGTTCATGGATACCTGTTTACAACCTGTTGATATTGCACAAGAGGTTTTGGATCAGCACTTTGATGGCATAATGTCTGTGGCACCTGCAGAAGGTAATAATCCTGTAAGGCTCTTGAACGATCATTCAAATGAGGCAAAGTGTTTTCCAGTTCTATTTCCAAATGGTACGGGTACTTTTCATGACCACAGAAAAGAGAAACTCACACTGAGCAGATACTTGAACACCAGAATACTCAACGCAGACGGACGTTTTGCAAAGAACTTGGATTACATTTTTTATGGTCAATATTTGTCAGAGTTAAATCAGATTGTGTCAAATGTGTCTATTGCATTGAGAAAAGGACATGATACACGCAACAAACCTGTGATTACATCAGAAATGTTGACTAACAGAGAAGCCTTGCAGAACATTTTCAATTTTGATGAAGGGTATAAATTCTTAAGACCTATTCGTGGTACACCCCCTTTCTGGCAAAGTGTTCAAAAAGACCTGTTTGCAATGGTGCGACAACTGGGTATTCCCACATGGTTTTGCTCATTTTCATCTGCTGATCTGCGTTGGCCAGAATTATTGCAAACTATTCTCAAACAAGAGGGGAGAGAAACTTCTACTGATGATCTAGACTGGTCAGAAAGATGTGCTCTAATAAAAACTAACCCTGTCACAGCAGCCAGGATGTTTGAACATCGATTCCACTATTTCCTTAAAGATGTGATTATGTCTGAAGCACAACCGATTGGCGAAATTGTTGATTACTTTTACAGAGTTGAATTTCAACAGCGTGGCTCACCTCACACTCACTGCTTGTTTTGGGTCAAGGATGCACCTCAAGTGGACAAAAATGATGATGATGAAGTTGTGTCATTTGTAGATCACTATGTGACATGTGAAATGCCATCGGAGGATGACAAAGAAATGCATGACATTGTTTCCAGTGTACAACAACACAGCAAAAGACATTCAAAATCATGCAGAAAAAAGAAAACAACTTGTCGTTTTAATTTTCCACGCCCACCGAGTAGCAGAACATTTATAACAAGGCGTAAAACTGACAATCCTGAAAAAGATGCTAAAGAGAAAGATGAGAATTATGTGGAATCAGCCAAAGGTAATAACATGCCTTCAATGGAAAAAGATGTAGCAGAGGCTATCATGAAAAAAGTAAAAGATGCGTTATTGAATACAGATGTTATCTTTGATTCTACTGAGGAGTTATTTGCTTCGCTTGGTATAAGTCAAGAGATATTTGAAGCTGCTTACATCAGAGTGTCTCGAAAAACTACTTTTGTCCTAAAAAGAAAACCAGGTGACATATGGGTAAACCAATACAACAGAGATCTTATACGTTGTTGGAATGCAAATATGGACATTCAGTTTGTAGTTGATGCATATTCTTGCATTGTGTATATAATCTCTTACATTTCCAAAGCTGAGAGAGAGATGGGATTGCTTTTGTCACGTACTCAAAAAGAAGCCACAGAACAAGGTAACCTTGACGCTAAACATGCTTTACGGAAACTCGGAAGTGTATTTTTACACAATCGTGAAGTTTCAGCTCAGGAAAGTGTGTACCGACTTACTAACATGAAACTGAAAGAAGCCTCTCGCAAAGTGCAATTTATTCCTACTGGTGATAACGTAGTGAGAATGAGTCTTCCACTTCACGTAATACAAACGCGAGCTGAATATGACAATGATGATAATCAAAACATATGGATGAACAGCATCACAGACAGATACAGATATAGACCAAAAACGGACGAATTTTCCCAGATGTGTTTAGCCAGTTTTGCATCGGAGTACAGAATATTGTCAAAATCTGAAAGTTCAGCTCGTGATGCCATAAAGTTGGAGAAAAGCTTAGGATTCATAAGGAAACGGACACGAACAGATTCTGCTGTTGTGCGATACGCTCGCTTTTCACCCACAAAACATCCAGAGAAGCATTATCAAAGTATTTTGCAATTGTTTTTGCCTCATTATTTGGATTGTCAACTCAAGCCACCAACTTTCAACACTTATGAGGATTTTTATAAGACTGGGTTTATCAAATATTCTGATGAAGAAGTCCAATCAGTCAAAACAATAGTAGACTTAAATATGTCATATTTCGAGAAAGATGCTGACACAATAGATGAAGCCGAGGAACAGTTAAAAAGAAACGGTGCAGTGGAAGATGCTTGGGCGGAAATCTGTCCAGAGAATGAACGTGAACGTTTAGAATGTCTTCACAGAAAAGAAAATCCTACTGATGAAACAGAGCAAAATATTTCTGCTGCTGACATACCTGATTTATTACCAGCTGAACCACGCTGTGCTATAGGAAAAGAGAAAGGTATGCGAAAAGAGGAAGCAATGTATGTGCTTCGTTCACTAAACGAACAACAGTCTGAAATATTTTACAAAATTCGACATTGGTGTTTAGAAAAGACACTTGCTAAAAACCCGCAGCCATTTCATGTGTTTATATCTGGTCCAGGTGGTGTTGGAAAATCCATGTTAATCAAAGCAATATACTACGAATCATGTCGCATCCTGTCCCGATTGTCAGATAATCCAGATGAGACGCATGTGTTAATAACAGCTCCAACTGGTGTAAGTGCATTTAACATCGACGCTGCAACAATACACAACTGTTTCTCTATATCACCAGAGGTAACGCTGCCTTATCAACCGCTCGGAGATGAAAAGATAAATTCACTGAGAGCTAAATTGGGAAATCTACAAATTGTCATTATTGATGAAATCTCAATGGTTGATCACAAACTCTTATCGTATATTCATGGCAGATTGAGACAAATTAAACAACAAGGAGATTATTCTGCTTTTGGAAATGTGTCTATAATTGCAGTTGGAGATTTTTATCAACTTTCTCCTGTGAAAGGAAAGTCTCTATACACTGAGCCTAAAGGTGTAAATCTATGGCAGAACCACTTTGCATTGGTTGAGCTGTCACAAATCATGAGACAAAAAAACATGGAGTTTGCTCAGTTACTGAGTCGTTTAAGGAAACACAAAAGACAAGATAATTTGTCAGAACATGATGTGAATATGTTGAAATTATGTGAAACAGGTGGTGAAGGTGATGAACTGGACAGTACTGCTCTGTATATTTATGCAACAAATGCTGAAGTGGATGATCACAATGCAAACATGTTGAAGAAGGTATGTGCAGACATTACTATCATTCATGCACAGGACTTTGAAAAGGTTGCAAAAACAGGTCGGCTGGAAAAAATGCATGGACATCATGTTCATACTACCCACACGTCTTTACCAGAATCTCTTCACATCGCTGTAAATGCTCATGTTATGCTTCTTAAAAACATTGATGTAGCAGACGGACTTGTAAACGGTGCATTTGGTACAGTTGCTGAAGTGTGTTTTGATTCTGAAGATGACTTTCCAGCCAAAATATATGTCACATTTGAAAATGAAAGAATAGGAAATAAATTAAGAGCAAAACATCCTTGTTTAAAACCAGGATTTGAAAAAGCCACTCCTATTTTCCCTGAAGAAGAAAGAGTGACAAAAAGTGGTGGAATGCGACGACAGTTTCCCCTGAAATTAGCTTGGGCTTGCACTGTTCACAAAGTACAAGGTCTTACTGTGGAAAAAGCTGTTGTGTCACTAAAAAAGATATTTGCAGCAGGACAAGCATATGTGGCCTTGAGTCGTGTAACATCTTTGGAAGGGCTTAAGATAAAAGATTTCAAAGAGAGTGCTATTTATGCAAAAGAAGACATTGAACAGTCATTACATAACATGCCTCTATTTATTGAACCAGTGACAGAGCTGCCACCTCCCTGTGGGTCATACAAGATTCTTCTGCACAATGTTGAAGGACTAACATGCCATGTGGAAAACCTGAGACATGATACGAGGTACATGGAAGCTGACATTATCTGTGTGACAGAAACTTGGTTACAACCAAATGATTGCAACATTGATATTGAATTATCTGAATTTACATTCTATAGTAAACCCAGATGTTTTTCATATGACACTAGTCAGGTGATGTTTGCTGACTTGAAGGATCGACAACATGGTGGTGTTGGTGTGTATTATAAACGACATACTGGTTGTAGTATTGTTGATTTACCATGCATTAACATTGAATGCCTGCAGTTCATCCTACCTCAGCTGAATACAACAGTGGCAGTTCTGTACAGACCTCCTTCCTACAATCTGGTAATGTTTCAAAATAACCTGATACACTTGATTTCTCATATTGACAGGTTCCCAGGAAGAAAAGTGATCATGGGAGATTTCAATGAAAATCTTTTTGTAACAAGTACAGTCAGTAATACTATGCAACTCCATGGCTTTACTCAGGTTATAAGAGAACCAACAACTGAACATGGCACTTTGATTGATCATGTATATATCAAAGATGTTTCTGCAGAAGATGTCAGTGTTTCTGTTATGCCAACATATTTCAGTTTTCATGAATGTATTGTACTGAATTGTTTTCATTAATCTTCAATTTCAGGTACTTAACGTTTGCTGACGGTTTGCTGACACTTTACTGACAATTTGGTGACACTTTGAACTAAAACTTTTGATTAAGTCAGGCACAAATTGAAGCGTCCACGATGTGGGGGGCTGGGGGATACAGGGGGTAAACTTTCTGGACGGCCTCTTGTGGGAACAGACTAAGGAGCTGAGAGTGCCCTATTAACTGGTTCACAGCATTTTATTTTATTGTATGTATTATTTATTTTATTTTTTTATTTTATTATGAAATATAAAGGTATTAATATAAAATACAGGCCAAATGTTTAACAAAGCAAAACAGTTCTCAAATCATCTGTTAAAGGACTGTTGACAAATATCATACTTCAGGACTGAATCCACAGGTAATACAGTTTCCAAGAAGCAATAAACATGGACATTTAACTTCACATCTAATCCTGCACAAACCAAAATTCCTGATTAAAGGCTGGAGCTATTGGTCAAAGAGTGGTCAGTGCTGCCTACATGTCTGGGAACCTGGTGTCATACAGGAAAGCCAGGAATGTCCTTCTAAAGGCCAGGGACAAGTTGCAGTCAACTATCAAGGATGTGACATCAAGCACATATGGAATCACTTGCATGCTATCACAGATTACAGAGATGGACAGATTTGGTATCTGCTGCGTTCACCAGGTAAGATGTTCTATTGTAATTTGGAGACAAACATATCTTTATGTAAAGTTAAACTACCATTGTACTGTGACAGGTGCACATTAACCATGTCTGTGTCTGATGTGCTCAGATCTTTATGGAGGGTTCCCTTACACAAGGCATGTGGTCTTGATGGCATCAATGGTTCATCAGTGTGCACTGTAGGACCATGTTACAGTCATCTACCAATGATGTCACATCTAGCACATGTGGATTGGCATACACTCTATCACAGAATTAAAAGGTGGACAGGTCTGTGATACAAGTGTTGCTGCAGGTATGCTAAACATATTTCATATTCCTTTAGAGACCAGACAAACACCTTCACTCTAACTGTCACAGCTGCACCTTAACTATCTCTCTATTTGATGTGCTCAGATGATTCTTCAGGAGAATTCAGTCACACAAGTCCTTCCTACCTGAGGCTCAACTTCCATATTGGAGGGACTGTGACTACTAGCTGGGCCGCCCAATGGAGGATGGGTTCCCTTTTGAGTCTTGGTCCTCCCAAGGTTTCTTCCTAATCATGCCAAGGGAGTTTTTCCTTGCCACTGTCGCCCCTGGCTTGCTCATTAGGGATATGGACCCATGCGCTTGTAAAGCTGCTTGCATACTGCACATAGAGATATATAGATATCTACACATATTGTGATTACTAACTACAGGTCTGCTTTGAACTCAATAATGACAAAATTTTAATTTACAGTGGACTGTATTATTATCTGATGTTTCTTTTATTTGCTGTGAACCAGTACAGGGCACCTCAGCTCCTTAGTGAGGGATTATTACAATAGTTATACTATACATTATCATAAATTTTTTTTTATTATATTTATCTAGAGAAATGATCTCAAATAAACAGACTGAATGTCACAGTCCTGCCTCCCTCCTGTCGGTCATGTCTTCCGTTTGTCTTTTATTTTGAAATTCCTCATTGTGTCTGACTTCACTCCCCTGCCTTGTTTTCTGCCCCTCGTTATTGCTTTCTGGTGTGTCTTGTTAAGTACCTTCTTTGGTCAGTGTATTTAAGTCTTGCGTTTAGTCTCTTATGTGGTCTGTTATTGTAAGTACCACTTGCTTGTATGTTATTTGGTATCTTGGTCTTTTGTGTCTATAATACTAGTCTGTGTGTACTCCTTGTATTTTACATTCTCTGTTAGATGTACTTTGTGTGGTTTTGCTTGTTGTATTTTCTTTTCTTTAGCCTTGCCCACCCAGTTATTTCTGTTAGTGTTTGGTTCATATGTTAGATGTTTGATTTATTCTTGGTGTCTGTTCTGTGTGCTGTGTATGTATTCGTTTTGGTATTAAATCATTGGTCAGTCCGCACTTGCATTCAGCCTTCTCTCCTAGTTGTTATACTGAACATGAAAAGTTTTGCATTGTGTTGATTGTCAGTTATAAATAAAATACATTATGTTTATAAAGAGGTTCTCGTGTGTTATTATATTGACAGTTTGCACTGGTCTCAAATAGAGCCCAAATATGAAAATGTTTGTCAATATATAATGTTCTGACAATTTTATGCAAATGAAAATCACATACACTTGTTGTTTTTAGAAAATTGGGATTAGGGTTAGATACAAAGGCCATAGACCAAAGGCCTTAATCACTTTGAGCATGTGAGGTGAAATAATCAGAGGTGGACATTACAGGTTCAGAAAGTAAAAGTCTTCAGCAGGATTTTACTGAAGCTTGCTATATTTTCTAATTAGTGCAATGCAGGTAAAATGTGGAATCAACACAATCCAGGAGGACTGAGCAAAATCCTGCTGGTGACTTTTACTTCCTGAACTTGCAATGCCCACCTCTGGAAATAAGCCTCTTGAATGCAGATACTTAGTGCACATAGCCTGTATAAACAGATCTCCACATATGAGTGATCATGAGAACTTTATGAAAGAGTTTAAAAACTTTGACCTTTAAACAATGCGCTGTATTTTGGAAGGGAAAAGTCTAAAAACTATATGTGCATTTCAAATTTTGTCTCACAGCTCCATCTACTGGCCAAATAATTTGCAACTTTTGACACTTATTGCATGAAAGAGGTTTGTATACCTTTGGTAAATATATACAGTGCAGTGTAGTTAGTGTCACATGTCATCAATGATGAATATAAATCTTTAACAAAGCTGTTAGGACAGATTTGCACATTTTGACCTTTTGGCCAGCAGTGCCTTTTATTTCATATGATCAGAAAAGCAATAATTTACAATACAGGCAAAACGAACACAAGTACTCATGTTATTCTGTCCACAGAAGAATTAGGACATCATAAAAGTTCAGGACTAATCCACAGATCAGCAGATCATCCAACAGGAAGTAGACATGGACACTACTGCATATATAGATGGACCCAATCAAGAAATAACAGGCCATTGAGGCACTAAAGACAAAAATACATTTTATTGGAAAAAAAATTATTCAGATCATAGAACTAAATCGCATACTGAGATTAGCTTTGTGTGTGTATGAGTGTGTTTGTGTGGTGTTTCATGTGAGCAATAGTTTTCAGTCAGTTCCGGAATTTAGTATTACCATACTGATATTATAGTGACAAATAAGACATTTTAGTGAATTAAAAGGTTTATTTATGGTCAGGCAGTGCACTTTTATGAGATGTCATTTCAAAGTTAATTATTTCACTGTTCTGAATCATACAAGCCCCATTACTCGTCTGCATTCTGCATAACAGGATTGCATCACAAGTTTTTATGATTTCTTAGGTTTTTGGGTACTGTAGCGCCCTCGACAGGCCAATTTGAGGCACTAAAGGCCCAAAAGGTTCAAAAGAAATTGTATTGGCAAAATGATTTAGATCACAGAACTAAATCGCATGCTGAGATCAGCTTTGTGTGTCTTTGTGTGGTATTTCATGTGAGCAATAGTTTTAAGTCAGTTCCGGTGTTTGACCACTAGATGGAGCCCAAGTACTATCATACCGATACCTCATTAATCTCAGAAATGAAATAGGACATTTTGGTGAATTAAAAGGTTCATTTCTGGTCAGGCAGTGCACTTTTTGTTATGAGATGTAATTGCAATGTTATAGATCTCATTGATCTGAATCATACAAGACCAATTACTTGTCTGTATTCTTTATAACAAGATTGCAGCCTGAGTTTTTATGATTTTCTAGGTTTTTGGGTACTGTAGTGCCCCCGACAGGCCAATTTGAACCAAACTTGGCATACCTCACAGGGACCTCAGGCTATATAAGCAGTTCAAATTGCGAGTTGATCACTTACATGGTTTATGAGTTATAGCAATAAAGGTCATAAATGGCATGGCCACAATGATATAATGGGAAAATGGACCAATCAGATAAATAAAAATCCAACATTTTTTTAATCACTTTTTACCTACAGAGTCTACTGATTATGCTCATAGCAATTTTTCCATAATTGGATCAAATTCCTATGACTAGTTTGTAAATAGCTATTTTCAAACAACAGATGAATGTGACAAAAGTATGCATTTTTTAATAGGACTTGTAATTGCAAAGTTGTCAGGTCTACTGCAAGGAATAAAAAGAAACAAGTTGCATGTTCCTAAGTGAAAATTTGGAGGAGTTATGCATGATTTTCACAAATAGCGCCACCTAGTGGCCAAATGTTTTAAAACTGCACAGCATGACACATAGTCCTGAGATATGCACAGTGGTGAGGTTTGATGTTGTTTGGCCAATGGTAAGTCTGTCAAATGGCCAATTAATTCAAATAAAAATTAATTGGCTCATGGCGGCCATGTTTTTTGAGTGATGATGTCATCATTGTGTGTCTTGATATCACTTGGGCCCCTGATGATGCCTGTAAAGTTTTGGCTTGATGTGACTAATGGTTTCTGAGATACAGTTTTTCCCATGTTATAGCGCCCCCTATTGGACAATCGAGGCCAGCTTTGACCTATGACCTCGGAGTCATGTGCCCTAACAACTGTTAAAATTTTATGAAGATCCGTCAAAGCGTTGCTGAGATATGGCTGTTTAAGTAAATTTGGCCACGCCTTGGAGCTATTGATTGACATGTGACAACCAGACTGTATGCAAATCTCAAAATGTTTTTAAGCAACTTTGATAATGAGATTCTCCTGAATATTTTGACACCAAGGTTGTGGTGATCCGATGAAAAACCAAGGAGTAGTAGGAAAAAGTAGGTTTTGCATATTATGCAAATTAGCAAAAAATCTAAGTAGGCGGAGCTTAATGGTTCTTGAGGCTTTTTTGTTTGTCTGGAGCCAGGGAATCCACCTGAAGTGGAATTTTGTTTCTAGGACCTAAGGGGTGGGAGATATGGACCAAAACGCAAAAGGCTGCGCTATAGCGCCACCATCAGGCCAATGTGGGTGTCTGTACTTTAGCACGGTCTCGCAAAGAGACTACACCATTCTGCCAAGTTTGGTGTCTCTGGGCCTTACGGTCTAGGCTGCAGTATGCGTTTTATGCGGAGAAAAATAATAATAATAATAATAATAAGAAAGAAAAAACCCGACAATTACAATAGGTTTCCCACACTACGTGTGTGAACCCTAAATATAGCCGCAAGCGGCGATTGGCGGGTTCACACAAAAAAAGGCAAAAAAGCCCAAAGGGTCTTTTAGACTAACAAATTGGCCTCTTGGCCTCAATAGGCAAAAAGAAGCCCAATAGGTCCTTTAGACCCAAAAGTGAATAGAAGCTGTTTGAGTGGAAAAAATGCATAAGTAAATCAATGTGACAAAACATTCAATTCAACTGAGGCACTAAAGGCCCAAAAGGATCAAAATAATGTGTATTGGCAAAATGATTCAGATCACAGAACTAAATCACATGCTGAGGTCAGCTTTGTGTGCGTTTGTGTGGTGTTTCATGTGAGCAATTGTTTTCAGTCAGTTTCGGTGTTTGGCCACTAGATGGAGCCCAAGTACTATCATACTGATATCTCATTAATCTCAGTAATGCAATGACATTTTGGTGAATTAAACGGTTCATTTCTGATCAGGCAGTGCACTTTTTGTTATGAGATGTAATTGCAATGTTATAGACCTCATTGATCTGAATCATACAAGCCCAATTACTTGTCTGTATTCTGCATAACAAGATTGCTGCGTGAGTTTTTATGATTTCTCAGGTTTTTGGGTACTGTAGCGCCTCCGACAGGCCAATTTGAACCAAACTTGGCCTACCTCACAAGGACCTCAGTCTATAAAAGCCTTTCAAATTGGGAGTTGATCACTTACATGGTTTATGAGTTATAGCAATAAAGGTCATTTATGGCATGGCCAGAAGGATATAATGGAAAAATTGACCAATCAGACAAATAAAAATGCAACATTTTTTCCTTATTTAGTTAACTACAGTGTCTACAGATTATGCCTATGCCAATTTTGCCATCATTGGATCAAATTCCTAGGACTAGTTCTTAAAGAGCTATTTTCAAACAATTGATGAATGGGACAAAAGTATGCATTTTTTAATAGGACTTGTAATTGCAAAGTTGTCAGGTCTACTGCAAGGTATAAAATGAAACAAGTTGCATGTTCCTAAGTGAAAATTTGGAGGAGTTATGTATGATTTTCACAAATAGCGCCACCTAGTGGCCAAATGTTTCAACACTGCACAGTATGACACATAGTCCTGGGATATGTACAGTGATGAGGTTTCATGTTGATTGGCCAATGGTAAGTCTGTCAAATGGCCAATTAATTCAAATAAAAATTAATTGGCTCATGGCGGCCATGTTTTTTGAGTGATGAGGTCATCATTGTGTGCCTTGATACCACTTGGGCCCCTGATGATGCCTGTAAAGTTTGGGCTTGATGTGACTAATGGTTTCTGAGAAACAAATTTCCCCATGTTATAGCGCCCCCTATTGGACAATCGTGGCCAGCTTTGACCTGTGACCTCTGAGTCATGTGCCCTAACAACTGATAAATTTTCATAAAGATAGGTCAAAGCATTGCTGAGATATAGCTGCTGAAGTCAATTTGGCCACGCCTCAGAGCTATTGATTGACATGTGACAACCAGACTGTATACCAATGTCACAGTTTTGTTGATGTTCCTTGATAATGAGATTCTTGTGAATATTTTGACACCAAGATTGTGGTGATCAGATGAAAAACCAGGGACTAGTATGAAAAAGTAGGTTTTGCATATTATGCAAATTAGCAAAAAATCTAAGTAGGCGGAGCTTAATGGTTCTTGAGGCTTTTTTGTTTGTCTGGAGCCAAGGAATGCACCTGAAGTGGAATTTTGTGTCTAGGACCTACGGGGTGGGAGATATGAATCCAAACGCAAAATGCTGCGCTATAGCGCCACCATGAGGCCAATTTGGGTGTCTGTACTTAAGCACGGTCCCGCAAACAGACTACACCAGTCTGCCAAGTTTGGTCTCCCTGCGCCTTACGGTTTAGGCTGCAGTATGCGTTTTATGCGGAGAAAAATAATAATAATAATAATAAGAAAGAAAAATCCGAGCAATAACAATAGGTTTCCCACACTATGTGTGTGAACCCTAATAATAATAAGAAAGAAGAAAAATCCTAACAATAACAATAGGTTTCCCACACTACGTGTGTGAACCCTAATAAGGAGAAAAATCCTAACAATTACAATAGGCCTCCAGCACCTTTGGTGCTCGGAGCCCTAAATATAGCCGCAAGCGGCGATTGGCGGGTTCACACAAAAAAAGGCAAAAAAGCCCAAAGGGTCTTTTAGACCAACAAATTGGCCTCTTGGCCTCAATAGGCAAAAAGAAGCCCAATAGGTCCTTTAGACCCAAAAGTGAATAGAAGCTGTTTGAGTGGAAAAAATGCATAAGTAAATCAATGTGACAAAACATTCAATTCAACTGAGGCACTAAAGGCCCAAAAGGATCAAAATAATGTGTATTGGCAAAATGATTCAGATCACAGAACTAAATCACATGCTGAGATCAGCTTTGTGTGCGTTTGTGTGGTGTTTCATGTGAGCAATTGTTTTCAGTCAGTTTCGGTGTTTGGCCAATAGATGGAGCCCAAGTACTATCATACTGATATCTCATTAATCTCAGTAATGCAATGACATTTTGGTGAATTAAAAGGTTCATTTCTGGTCAGGCAGTGCACTTTTTGTTATGAGATGTAATTGCAATGTTATAGACCTCATTGATCTGAATCATACAAGCCCCATTACTTGTCTGTATTCTGCATAACAAGATTGCTGCGTGAGTTTTTATGATTTCTCAGGTTTTTGGGTACTGTAGCGCCTCCGACAGGCCAATTTGAACCAAACTTGGCCTACCTCACAAGGACCTCAGTATATAAAAGCCTTTCAAATTGGGAGTTGATCACTTACATGGTTTATGAGTGATAGCAATAAAGGTCATTTATGGCATGGCCAGAAGGATATAATGGAAAAATTGACCAATCAGACAAATAAAAATGCAACATTTTTTCCTTATTTAGTTAACTACAGTGTCTACAGATTATGCCTATGCCATTTTTGCCATCATTGGATCAAATTCCTAGGACTAGTTCTTAAAGAGCTATTTTCAAACAATTGATGAATGTGACAAAAGTATGCATTTTTTAATAGGACTTGTAATTGCAAAGTTGTCAGGTCTACTGCAAGGTATAAAATGAAACAAGTTGCATGTTCCTAAGTGAAAATTTGGAGGAGTTATGTATGATTTTCACAAATAGCGCCACCTAGTGGCCAAATGTTTCAACACTGCACAGTATGACACATAGTCCTGGGATATGTACAGTGATGAGGTTTCATGTTGATTGGCCAATGGTAAGTCTGTCAAATGGCCAATTAATTCAAATAAAAATTAATTGGCTCATGGCGGCCATGTTTTTTGAGTGATGAGGTCATCATTGTGTGCCTTGATACCACTTGGGCCCCTGATGATGCCTGTAAAGTTTGGGCTTGATGTGACTAATGGTTTCTGAGAAACAAATTTCCCCATGTTATAGCGCCCCCTATTGGACAATCGTGGCCAGCTTTGACCTGTGACCTCTGAGTCATGTGCCCTAACAACTGATAAATTTTCATAAAGATAGGTCAAAGCATTGTTGAGATATAGCTGCTGAAGTAAATTTGGCCACGCCTCAGAGCTATTGATTGACATGTCACAACGACAATGTATGCAAATGTAACAATTTTGTTCAAATTTATTGATAATGAGATTCTTCTGAATATTTTGACACCAAGATTGAAGAAATCCGATGAAAAACCAGGGACTAGTATAAAAAAGTAGGTTTTGCATATTATGCAAATTAGCAAAAAATCTAAGTAGGCGGAGCTTAATGGTTCTTGAGGCTTTTTTGTTTGTCTAGAGCCAAGGAATGCACCTGAAGTGGAATTTTGTTTCTAGGACCTACGGGGTGGGAGATATGGACCAAAACGCAAAATGCTGCGCTATAGCGCCACCATCAGGCCAATGTGGGTCTCTGTACTTTAGCACGGTCCCGCAAACAGTCTACACCAGTCTGCCAAGTTTGGTCTCCCTGGGCCTTACGGTTTAGGCTGCAGTATGCGTTTTATGCGGAGAAAAATAATAATAATAATAATAATAAATATAGCCGCAAGCGGCAATTACGGGGTCCAAGCACAGGGTATGGGCACCATCTGGCACGCCTGAGATGCGTAAGCATGTGTTTGTAATCACTGGGTAGGTATGGGTGAAGCAATGTGTATATGAAACCTATAGGTAGGCCATTGCATGTGTGTGCATGTGTAAGAAGGATGTAGGGGTAATTCAGGAAATTCTAGTATAGCGCCACCTAGTGGTGCAATTCCCATCATACTTGAGTATGTCTTAGAGGGTGTGTAGATGAACATAATATGTGAGTTTCATGTTGATTGGCTTATGATAAGCTTGTGAAATGTGAACTGAAAGCTGATTGGTCGATAGCGGCGGCCATATTGGACATATGATGGTGCAGGTCAAGGACCTGTGTCATAGGTGCATATAGATGATGCGTACCAAGTTTGGAGTTATTTGGCCAATCGGTGTGGGCAGGAGAGTTTTTTGGCCGTTATAGCGCCACCTAGGTGTGCATGTCTGCCAAAATGTATGTACCGGTCTAGACACCCAATAGGTACATGTGTGTGAAATTTGGAGTGAATACATGAAAGAATGCCTGAGATATAGCAGAATATGTGCATTTTTGGCGAAGGAGTTTTCTACGCTTGACTTGTGATGCATGTGGCCACGCCCATGTGCAGAAATGTGCACTTTGGCTCCATAACAATTAAAGTTCAGACTCTTGTGAGCGCCTGGATACCACATATGTCCATGTATGTGAAAAATCCAGGGACTAGTACGCGCTCAAAAATGTGTGCAAATTTGCATATTATGCAAATTAGCTCGACATGTAAGGGGCGGAGCATATGGCTTCAATGGAACTTTTTTTAGATGAGCTCATGCCTGATCAGATGCAGTTTGAATTTTATCTCTAGGACATACGGTGTAGGAGAAACACCTGTGTAAACTTTTTCATGCGTTTGTGTGCGCTATAGCGCCACCTATGGTCGTATCGGGCTGGCGTGTTGCGCCTGAGTAGCGGAGAGGAGTACTACAAGTTGGCCAAAGGAGAAGTCTGTAGGTCTTACGGTTTAGGCTGCACAACGAGTTTTAAGGCAGAAAAAAAATTGGCATATGAAAAGCTTGTGAAAGGTGTACTGAAAGCTTATTGGTCGATAGCGGCGGCCATATTGGACATATGATGGTGCAGGTCAAGGACCTGTGTCATAGGTGCATATAGATGATGCGTACCAAGTTTGGAGTTATTTGGCCAATCGGTGTGGGCAGGAGAGTTTTTTGGCCGTTATAGCGCCACCTAGATGTGCATGTCTGCCAAAATGCATGTGCAGGTCTAGACACCCAGTAGGTACATGTGTGTGAAATTTGGTATGAATACGTGAAAGAATGCCTGAGATATAGCAGAATATGTGGATTTTTGGCGAAGGAATTTTCTACGCTTGACTTGTGATGCATGTGGCCACGCCCATGTGCAGAAATGTGCACTTTGGCTCCATAACAATTAAAGTTCAGACTCTTCTGAGCGCCTGGATATCACATATGTGCATGTATGTGAAAAATCCAGGGACTAGTACGCGCTCAAAAATGTGTGCAAATTTGCATATTATGCAAATTAGCTCGACATGTAAGGGGCGGAGCATATGGCTTCAATGGAACTTTTTTTAGATGAGCACATGCCTGATCAGATGAAGTTTACATTTTGTCTCTAGGACATACGGTTTAGGAGAAACACCAGTTTAAACTTTTTCATGCGTTTTTGTGCGCTATAGCGCCACCTAGGGTCGTATCGGGCTGGCGTGTTGCGCCTGAGTAGCGGAGAGGAGTACTACAAGTTGGCCAAAGGAGAAGTCTGTAGGTCTTACGGTTTAGGCTGCACGATGCGTTTTAAGGCAGAAAAAAAATAATAATAATAATAATAATAATAATAAATATAGCCGCAAGCGGCAATTACGGGGTCCAAGCACAGGGTATGGGCACCATCTGGCACGCCTGAGATGCGTAAGCATGTGTGTGTAATCACTGGGTAGGTATGGGTGAAGCAATGTGTATATGAAACCTATAGGTAGGCCATTGCATGTGTGTGCATGTGTAAGAAAGATGTAGGGGTAATTCAGGAAATTCTAGTATAGCGCCACCTAGTGGTGCAATTCCCGTCATACTTGAGTATGTCTTAGAGGGTGTGTAGATGAACATAATATGTGAGTTTCATGTTGATTGGCATATGATAAGCTTGTGAAAGGTGTACTGAAAGCTGATTGGTCGATAGCGGCGGCCATATTGGACATATGATGGTGCAGGTCAAGGACCTGTGTCATAGGTGCATATAGATGATGCGTACCAAGTTTGGAGTTATTTGGCCAATCGGTGTGGGCAGGAGAGTTTTTTGGCCGTTATAGCGCCACCTAGGTGTGCATGTCTGCCAAAATGTATGTACCGGTCTAGACACCCAATAGGTACATGTGTGTGAAATTTGGAGTGAATACATGAAAGTATGCCTGAGATACAGCAGAATATGTGGATTTTTGGCGAAGAAATTTTCTACGCTTGAATTGTGATGCATGTGGCCACGCCCATGTGCAGAAATGTGCACTTTGGCTCCATAACAATTAAAGTTCAGACTCTTGTGAGCGCCTGGATACCACATATGTGCATGTATGTGAAAAATCCAGGGACTAGTACGCGCTCAAAAATGTGTGCAAATTTGCATATTATGCAAATTAGCTCGACATGTAAGGGGCGGAGCATATGGCTTCAATGGAACTTTTTTTAGATGAGCACATGCCTGATCAGGTGAAGTTTACATTTTGTCTCTAGGACATACGGTTTAGGAGAAACACCAGTTTAAACTTTTTCATGCGTTTTTGTGCGCTATAGCGCCACCTATGGTCGGATCGGGCTGGCGTGTTGCGCCTGAGTAGCGGAGAGGAGTACTACAAGTTGGCCAAAGGAGAAGTCTGTAGGTCTTACGGTTTAGGCTGCACAACGAGTTTTAAGGCAGAAAAAAAATTGGCATATGAAAAGCTTGTGAAAGGTGTACTGAAAGCTGATTGGTCGATAGCGGCGGCCATATTGGACATATGATGGTGCAGGTCAAGGACCTGTGTCATAGGTGCATATAGATGATGCGTACCAAGTTTGGAGTTATTTGGCCAATCGGTGTGGGCAGGAGAGTTTTTTGGCCGTTATAGCGCCACCTAGATGTGCATGTCTGCCAAAATGCATGTGCAGGTCTAGACACCCAGTAGGTACATGTGTGTGAAATTTGGTATGAATACGTGAAAGAATGCCTGAGATATAGCAGAATATGTGGATTTTTGGCGAAGGAATTTTCTACGCTTGACTTGTGATGCATGTGGCCACGCCCATGTGCAGAAATGTGCACTTTGGCTCCATAATAATTAAAGTTCAGACTCTTCTGAGCGCCTGGATATCACATATGTGCATGTATGTGAAAAATCCAGGGACTAGTACGCGCTCAAAAATGTGTGGGTATTTGCATATTATGCAAATTAGCTCGACATGTAAGGGGCGGAGCATATAGCTTCAATGGAACTTTTTTTAGATGAGCTCATGCCTGATCAGATGCAGTTTGAATTTTATCTCTAGGACATACGGTGTAGGAGAAACACCTGTGTAAACTTTTTCATGCGATTTTGTGCGCTATAGCGCCACCTATGGTCGGATCGGGCTGGCGTGTTGCGCCTGAGTAGCGGAGAGGAGTACTACAAGTTGGCCAAAGGAGAAGTCTGTAGGTCTTACGGTTTAGGCTGCACAACGCGTTTTAGCGGAGAAAAAGAATAATAATAATAATAAATATAGCCGCAAGCGGCAATTGGCGGGTTCACACACGAATAGGCCACTTGGCTTCAATAGGCAATAGACCCAATAGGTCCTTTAGACCCAAAAGAAGCTGTTTGAGTGGAAAAAATGCACAAATAAATCAATGTGCAAAAAAATGTTCAATTGGGGCACTAAAGGCCCAAAAGGATCAAAATAATGTGTATTGGCAAAATGATTCAAATCACAGAACTAAATCACATGCTGAGATCAGCTTTGTGTGTGTTTTTGTGTGGTGTTTCATGTGAGCAATAGTTTTCAGTTCGTTTCAATGTATGGCCACTAGATGGAGCCCAAGTACTACCATACTGATATCTCATTAATCTCAGTAATGCAATATGACATTTTGGTGAATTAAAAGGTTCATTTCTGGTCAGGCAGTGCACTTTTTGTTATAAGATGCAATTGCAATGTTATATAACTTATTGATCTGGATCATACAAGACCAATTACTTGTCTGTATTCTGCATAACAAGATTGCAGCATGAGTTTTTATGTTTTCTTAGTTTTTTGGGTACTGTAGCGCCCCCGACAGGCCAATTTGAACCAAACTTGGCATGCCTCACAAGGACTTCAGGATATAAAAGCCTTTCAAATTGGGAGTTGATTGCATACATGGTTTATGAGTTATAGCAATATAGGTCATATATGGCATGGCCACAATGATATAATGGGAAAATGGACCAATCAGAAAAATAAAAATCCAAAATTTTTTTAATCACTTTTTACCTACAGAGTCTACTGATTATGCTCATAGCAAGTTTGCCATAATTGGATCAAATTCCTATGACTAGTTCTTAAAGAGCTATTTTCAAACAATTGATGAATGTGACAAAAGTATGCATTTTTTAATAGGACTTGTAATTGCAAAGTTATCAGGTCTACTGCAAGGAATAAAAAGAAACAAGTTGCATGTTCCTAAGTGAAAATTTGGAGGAGTTATGCATGATTTTCACAAATAGCGCCACCTAGTGGCCAAATGTTTTAAAACTGCACAGCATGACACATAGTCCTGGGATATGCACAGTGGTGAGGTTTCATGTTGTTTGGCCAATGGTAAGTCTGTCAAATGGCCAATTAATTCAAATAAAAATTAATTGGCTCATGGCGGCCATGTTTTTTGAGTGATGATGTCATCATTGTGTGTCTTGATATCACTTGGGCCCCTGATGATGCCTGTAAAGTTTTGGCTTGATATGACTAATGGTTTCTGAGATACAGTTTTTCCCATGTTATAGCGCCCCCTATTGGACAATCGTGGCCAGCTTTGACGTATGACCTCGTAGTCATGTGCCCTAACAACGGTTAAAATTTTATGAAGATCGGTCAAAGCGTTGCTGAGATATGGCTGTTTAAGTAAATTTAGCCACGCCTTGGAGCTATTGATTGACATGTGACAACCAGACTGTATGCAAATCTCAAAATGTTTTTAAGCAACTTTGATAATGAGACTCTCCTGAATATTTTGACACCAAGGTTGTGGTGATCGGATGAAAAACCAGGGACTAGTACAAAAAAGTAGGTTTTGCATATTATGCAAATTAGCAAAAAATCTAAGTAGGCGGAGCTTAATGGTTCTTGAGGCTTTTTTGTTTGGCTTGAGCCAAGGAATCCATCAGAAGTGGAATTTTGTTTCTAGGCCCTACGGTTTGGGAGATATGGACCAAAACGCAAAATGGTGCGCTATAGCGCCACCATCAGGCCAATGTGGGTCCCTGTCTCTATTTCTCTCATTGCACACCTGCTGCACCTTGCTGGCAAGTTTGGTCTTTCTGGGCCTTACGGTCTAGGCTGCAGTATGCGTTTTACAGGGGGAAAAATAATAATAAATATAGCCGCAAGCGGCAATTGGCGGGTTCACACACGAATAGGCCACTTGGCTTCAATAGGCAATAGACCCAATAGGTCCTTTAGACCCAAAAGAAGCTGTTTGAGTGGAAAAAAATGCACAAATAAATCAATGTGCAAAAAAATGTTCAATTGGGGCACTAAAGGCCCAAAAGGACCAAAATAATGTGTATTGGCAAAATGATTCAAATCACAGAACTAAATCACATGCTGAGATCAGCTTTGTGTGTGTGTTTGTGTGGTATTTCATGTGAGAAATAGTTTTCAGTCCGTTTCGATGTTTGGCCACTAGATGGAGCCCAAGTACTACCATACTGATATCTCATTAATCTCAGTAATGCAATATGACATTTTGGTGAATTAAAAGGTTCATTTCTGGTCAGGCAGTGCACTTTTTGTTATAAGATGCAATTGCAATGTTATAGAACTTATTGATCTGGATCATACAAGACCAATTACTTGTCTGTATTCTGCATAACAAGATTGCAGCATGAGTTTTTATGTTTTCTTAGGTTTTTGGGTACTGTAGCGCCCCCGACAGGCCAATTTGAACCAAACTTGGCATACCTCACAAGGACTTCAGGATATAAAAGCCTTTCAAATTGGGAGTTGATTGCATACATGGTTTATGAGTTATAGCAATATAGGTCATATATGGCATGGCCACAATGATATAATGGGAAAATGGCCCAATGAGAAAAATAAAAATTCAAAAAATTTTTAATCACTTTTTACCTACAGAGTCTACTGATTATGCTCATAGCAATTTTGCCATAATTGGATCAAATTCCTATGACTAGTTTGTAAATAGCTATTTTCAAACAATAGATGAATGTGACAAAAGTATGCATTTTTTAATAGGACTTGTAATTGCAAAGTTGTCAGGTCTACTGCAAGGAATAAAAAGAAACAAGTTGCATGTTCCTAAGTGAAAATTTGGAGGAGTTATGCATGATTTTCACAAATAGCGCCACCTAGTGGCCAAATGTTTTAAAACTGCACAGCATGACACATAGTCCTGGGATATGCACAGTGGTGAGGTTTCATGTTGTTTGGCCAATGGTAAGTCTGTCAAATGGCCAATTAATTCAAATAAAAATTAATTGGCTCATGGCGGCCATGTTTTTTGAGTGATGATGTCATCATTGTGTGTCTTGATATCACTTGGGCCCCTGATGATGCCTGTAAAGTTTTGGCTTGATGTGACTAATGGTTTCTGAGATACAGTTTTTCCCATGTTATAGCGCCCCCTATTGGACAATCGTGGCCAGCTTTGACGTATGACCTCGTAGTCATGTGCCCTAACAACGGTTAAAATTTTATGAAGATCGGTCAAAGCGTTGCTGAGATATGGCTGTTTAAGTAAATTTGGCCACGCCTTGGAGCTATTGATTGACATGTGACAACCAGACTGTATGCAAATCTCAAAATGTTTTTAAGCAACTTTGATAATGAGACTCTCCTGAATATTTTGACACCAAGGTTGTGGTGATCGGATGAAAAACCAGGGACTAGTACAAAAAAGTAGGTTTTGCATATTATGCAAATTAGCAAAAAATCTAAGTAGGCGGAGCTTAATGGTTCTTGAGGCTTTTTTGTTTGGCTTGAGCCAAGGAATCCATCAGAAGTGGAATTTTGTTTCTAGGCCCTACGGTTTGGGAGATATGGACCAAAACGCAAAATGGTGCGCTATAGCGCCACCATCAGGCCAATGTGGGTCCCTGTCTCTATTTCTCTCATTGCACACCTGCTGCACCTTGCTGGCAAGTTTGGTCTTTCTGGGCCTTACGGTTTAGGCTGCAGTATGCGTTTTACAGGGGGAAAAATAATAATAATAATAATAATAAATATAGCCGCAAGCGGCAATTACGGGGTCCAAGCACAGGGTATGGGCAGCATCTGGCACGCCTGAGATGCGTAAGCATGTGTGTGTAATCACTGGGTAGGTATGGGTGAAGCAATGTGTATATGAAACCTATAGGTAGGCCATTGCATGTGTGTGCATGTGTAAGAAAGATGTAGGGGTAATTCAGGAAATTCTAGTATAGCGCCACCTAGTGGTGCAATTCCCGTCATACTTGAGTATGTCTTAGAGGGTGTGTAGATGAACATAATATGTGAGTTTCATGTTGATTGGCTTATGATAAGCTTGTGAAATGTGAACTGAAAGCTGATTGGTCGATAGCGGCGGCCATATTGGACATATGATGGTGCAGGTCAAGGACCTGTGTCATAGGTGCATATAGATGATGCGTACCAAGTTTGGAGTTATTTGGCCAATCGGTGTGGGCAGGAGAGTTTTTTGGCCGTTATAGCGCCACCTAGGTGTGCATGTCTGCCAAAATGTATGTACCGGTCTAGACACCCAATAGGTACATGTGTGTGAAATTTGGAGTGAATACATGAAAGTATGCCTGAGATACAGCAGAATATGTGGATTTTTGGCGAAGGAATTTTCTACGCTTGACTTGTGATGCATGTGGCCACGCCCATGTGCAGAAATGTGCACTTTGGCTCCATAACAATTAAAGTTCAGACTCTTGTGAGCGCCTGGATACCACATATGTGCATGTATGTGAAAAATCCAGGGACTAGTACGCGCTCAAAAATTTGTGCAAATTTGCATATTATGCAAATTAGCTCGACATGTAAGGGGCGGAGCATATGGCTTCAATGGAACTTTTTTTAGATGAGCACATGCCTGATCAGGTGAAGTTTACATTTTGTCTCTAGGACATACGGTTTAGGAGAAACACCTGTGTAAAGTTTTTCATGCGTTTGTGTGCGCTGTAGCGCCACCTATGGGCGGATCGTGCTGGCGTGTTGCACCTGAGTAGCGGAGAGGAGTAGTACAAGTTGGCCAAAGGAGAAGTCTGTAGGTCTTACGGTTTAGGCTGCACAACGCGTTTTAAGGCAGAAAAAAAATTGGCATATGAAAAGCTTGTGAAAGGTGTACTGAAAGCTGATTGGTCGATAGCGGCGGCCATATTGGACATATGATGGTGCAGGTCAAGGACCTGTGTCATAGGTGCATATTGATGATGCGTACCAAGTTTGGAGTTATTTGGCCAATCGGTGTGGGCAGGAGAGTTTTTTGGCCGTTATAGCGCCACCTAGATGTGCATGTCTGCCAAAATGCATGTGCAGGTCTAGACACCCAGTAGGTACATGTGTGTGAAATTTGGAGTGAATACATGAAAGTATGCCTGAGATACAGCAGAATATGTGGATTTTTGGCGAAGGAATTTTCTACGCTTGACTTCTGATGCATGTGGCCACGCCCATGTGCAGAAATGTGCACTTTGGCTCCATAACAATTAAAGTTCAGACTCTTCTGAACGCATGGATACCACATATGTGCATGTATGTGAAAAATCCAGGGACTAGTACGCGCTCAAAAATGTGTGCAAATTTGCATATTATGCAAATTAGCTCGACATGTAAGGGGCGGAGCATATAGCTTCAATGGAACTTTTTTTAGATGAGCTCATGCCTGATCAGATGCAATTTGAATTTTATCTCTAGGACATACGGTGTAGGAGAAACACCTGTGTAAACTTTTTCATGCGATTTTGTGCGCTATAGCGCCACCTATGGTCGGATCGGGCTGGCGTGTTGCGCCTGAGTAGCGGAGAGGAGTACTACAAGTTGGCCAAAGGAGAAGTCTGTAGGACTTACGGTTTAGGCTGCACGACGCGTTTTAGCGGAGAAAAAGAATAATAATAATAATAATAATAATAATAATAATAATCAGAACAATTACAATAGGGTTCCAGCACCGCTGGTGCTTGGACCCCTAATAAGAAAAATCTCAGCAATTACAATAGGTTTCCCACACTACGTGTGTGAACCCTAATAAATATAGCCGCAAGCGGCGATTGGCGGGTTCACACAAAAAAAGGCAAAAAAGCCCAAAGGGTCTTTTAGACCAACAAATTGGCCTCTTGGCCTCAATAGGCAAAAAGAAGCCCAATAGGTCCTTTAGACCCAAAAGTGAATAGAAGCTGTTTGAGTGGAAAAAATGCATAAGTAAATCAATGTGACAAAACATTCAATTCAACTGAGGCACTAAAGGCCCAAAAGGATCAAAATAATGTGTATTGGCAAAATGATTCAGATCACAGAACTAAATCACATGCTGAGATCAGCTTTGTGTGCGTTTGTGTGGTGTTTCATGTGAGCAATTGTTTTCAGTCAGTTTCGGTGTTTGGCCACTAGATGGAGCCCAAGTACTATCATACTGATATCTCATTAATCTCAGTAATGCAATGACATTTTGGTGAATTAAAAGGTTCATTTCTGGTCAGGCAGTGCACTTTTTGTTATGAGATGTAATTGCAATGTTATAGATCTCATTGATCTGAATCATACAAGCCCCATTACTTGTCTGTATTCTGCATAACAAGATTGCTGCGTGAGTTTTTATGATTTCTCAGGTTTTTGGGTACTGTAGCGCCTCCGACAGGCCAATTTGAACCAAACTTGGCCTACCTCACAAGGACCTCAGTGTATAAAAGCCTTTCAAATTGGGAGTTGATCACTTACATGGTTTATGAGTTATAGCAATAAAGGTCATTTATGGCATGGCCAGAAGGATATAATGGAAAAATTGACCAATCAGACAAATAAAAATGCAACATTTTTTCCTTATTTAGTTAACTACAGTGTCTACAGATTATGCCTATGCCATTTTTGCCATCATTGGATCAAATTCCTAGGACTAGTTCTTAAAGAGCTATTTTCAAACAATTGATGAATGTGACAAAAGTATGCATTTTTTAATAGGACTTGTAATTGCAAAGTTGTCAGGTCTACTGCAAGGTATAAAAAGAAACAAGTTGCATGTTCCTAAGTGAAAATTTGGAGGAGTTATGCATGATTTTCACAAATAGCGCCACCTAGTGGCCAAATGTTTCAACACTGCACAGTATGACACATAGTCCTGGGATATGCACAGTGATGAGGTTTCATGTTGATTGGCCAATGGTAAGTCTGTCAAATGGCCAATTAATTCAAATAAAAATTAATTGGCTCATGGCGGCCATGTTTTTTGAGTGATGAGGTCATCATTGTGTGCCTTGATACTACTTGGGCCCCTGATGATGCCTGTAAAGTTTGGGCTTGATGTGACTAATGGTTTCTGAGAAACAAATTTCCCCATGTTATAGCGCCCCCTATTGGACAATCGTGGCCAGCTTTGACCTGTGACCTCTGAGTCATGTGCCCTAACAACTGATAAATTTTCATAAAGATAGGTCAAAGCATTGCTGAGATATAGCTGCTGAAGTGAATTTGGCCACGCCTCAGAGCTATTGATTGACATGTCACAACGACACTGTATGCAAATGTAACAATTTTGTTCAAATTTATTGATAATGAGATTCTTCTGAATATTTTGACACCAAGATTGAACAAATCCGATGAAAAACCAAGGACTAGTATAAAAAAGTAGGTTTTGCATATTATGCAAATTAGCAAAAAATCTAAGTAGGCGGAGCTTAATGGTTCTTGAGGCTTTTTTGTTTGTCTGGAGCCAAGGAATGCACCTGAAGTGGAATTTTGTTTCTAGGACCTACGGGGTGGGAGATATGGACCAAAACGCAAAATGCTGCGCTATAGCGCCACCATCAGGCCAATGTGGGTCTCTGTACTTTAGCACGGTCCCGCAAACAGACTACACCAGTCTGCCAAGTTTGGTCTCCCTGGGCCTTACGGTCTAGGCTGCAGTATGCGTTTTATGCGGAGAAAAATAATAATAATAAATATAGCCGCAAGCGGCGATTGGCGGGTTCACACAAAAAAAGGCAAAAAAGCCCAAAGGGTCTTTTAGACCAACAAATTGGCCTCTTGGCCTCAATAGGCAAAAAGAAGCCCAATAGGTCCTTTAGACCCAAAAGTGAATAGAAGCTGTTTGAGTGGAAAAAATGCATAAGTAAATCAATGTGACAAAACATTCAATTCAACTGAGGCACTAAAGGCCCAAAAGGATCAAAATAATGTGTATTGGCAAAATGATTCAGATCACAGAACTAAATCACATGCTGAGATCAGCTTTGTGTGCGTTTGTGTGGTGTTTCATGTGAGCAATTGTTTTCAGTCAGTTTCGGTGTTTGGCCACTAGATGGAGCCCAAGTACTATCATACTGATATCTCATTAATCTCAGTAATGCAATGACATTTTGGTGAATTAAAAGGTTCATTTCTGGTCAGGCAGTGCACTTTTTGTTATGAGATGTAATTGCAATGTTGTAGACCTCATTGATCTGAATCATACAAGCCCCATTACTTGTCTGTATTCTGCATAACAAGATTGCTGCGTGAGTTTTTATGATTTCTCAGGTTTTTGGGTACTGTAGCGCCTCCGACAGGCCAATTTGAAACAAACGTGGCCTACCTCACAAGGACCTCAGTGTATAAAAGCCTTTCAAATTGGGAGTTGATCACTTACATGGTTTATGAGTTATAGCAATAAAGGTCATTTATGGCATGACCAGAAGGATATAATGGGAAAATGGACCAATCAGACAAATAAAAATGCAACATTTTTTCCATATTTAGTTAACTACAGTGTCTACAGATTATGCCTATGCCATTTTTGCCATCATTGGATCAAATTCCTAGGACTAGTTCTTAAAGAGCTATTTTCAAACAATTGATGAATGTGACAAAAGTATGCATTTTTTAATAGGACTTGTAATTGCAAAGTTGTCAGGTCTACTGCAAGGTATAAAAAGAAACAAGTTGCATGTTCCTAAGTGAAAATTTGAAGGAGTTATTCATGATTTTCACAAACAGCGCCACCTAGTGGCCAAATGTTTCAACACTGCACAGTATGACACATAGTCCTGGGATATGCACAGTGATGAGGTTTCATGTTGATTGGCCAATGGTAAGTCTGTCAAATGGCCAATTAATTCAAATAAAAATTAATTGGCTCATGGCGGCCATGTTTTTTGAGTGATGAGGTCATCATTGTGTGCCTTGATACCACTTGGGCCCCTGATGATGCCTGTAAAGTTTGGGCTTGATGTGACTAATGGTTTCTGAGAAACAAATTTCCCCATGTTATAGCGCCCCCTATTGGACAATCATGGCCAGCTTTGACCTGTGACCTCTGAGTCATGTGCCCTAACAACTGATAAATTTTCATAAAGATAGGTCAAAGCATTGCTGAGATATAGCTGCTGAAGTCAATTTGGCCACGCCTCAGAGCTATTGATTGACATGTGACAACCAGACTGTATACCAATGTCACAGTTTTGTTGATGTTCCTTGATAATGAGATTCTTGTGAATATTTTGACACCAAGATTGTGGTGATCAGATGAAAAACCAGGGACTAGTATGAAAAAGTAGGTTTTGCATATTATGCAAATTAGCAAAAATCTAAGTAGGCGGAGCTTAATGGTTCTTGAGGCTTTTTTGTTTGTCTGGAGCCAAGGAATGCACCTGAAGTGGAATTTTGTTTCTACGACCTACGGGGTGGGAGATATGAACCCAAACGCAAAATGCTGTGCTATAGCGCCACCATGAGGCCAATTTGGGTGTCTGTACTTAAGCACGGTCCCGCAAACAGACTACACCAGTCTGCCAAGTTTGGTGTCCCTGGGCCTTACGGTTTAGGCTGCAGTATGCGTTTTATGCGGAGAAAAATAATAATAATAATAAGAAAGAAGAAAAAACCTAACAATAACAATAGGTTTCCCACACTACGTGTGTGAACCCTAATAAGAAAGAAAAATCCGAGCAATAACAATAGGTTTCCCACACTATGTGTGTGAACCCTAAATATAGCCGCAAGCGGCAATTACGGGGTCCAAGCTGAGGTTTGGCAAGATTTGGGCACCCACTGGCACATTATGTAAAGCTATATGAAATGTATATGAAAGTATATGAAGCACGTTCGTGAATGAAGTGCCTGCTAAAAAAACAGAATCTAAATTGCAGCTTTTTAAACTTACGGTGGTGTGCTGCCCGACGCGGGATTCGAACCGCCATTGTCCACATGCATTGTGGCTGGGAGCACCTTGCTCTACCCATTGAGCTAATGGGCCTGACCCGATTACAGGCTCAACTCTAGCTCTTTTGAGGAAAAGAATGACCTTTGCATCAGCATGGATGTTCAGCATGGAAAATGAAAATATTCACAGTACAACCATTTGTGGTGGTTTGTACCAAGTTTGGAGTTATTTGGGCAATCGGTGTGGGCAGGAGAGTTTTTTGGCCATTATAGCGCCACCTAGGTGTGCATGTCTGCCAAAATGTATGTGCAGGTCTAGACACCCAATAGGTACATGTGTGTGAAATTTGGAGTGAATACGTGAAAGCATGCCTGAGATATAGCAGAATATGTGGATTTTTGGCGAAGAATTTTTTTACCTTTGACTTGTGAGGCATGTGGCCACGCCCATGTGTGGAAATGTGCACTTTTGCTCTGCTAGAATCAAAGTTCAGACTCTTCTGAACATTTTGATACCACATATGTGCATGTATGTGAAAAATCCAGGGACTAGTTCGCGCTCAAAAATGTGTGTTTATTTGCATATTATGCAAATTAGCTCGAAATGTAAGGGGCGGAGCTTATGGCTTCAAATTTATTTTTTGTAGAATGGAAGATGACTGATCAGATGCAATTGGAATTTTTTGCTTATGACATACGGTGTAGGCGTGACAATTTTTTGCGCTCTATAGCGCCACCTATGGGCGGATCGGACTGGCGTGTTGCGCCTGAGTAGCGGAGAGGAGTACTACAAGTTGGCCAAAGGAGAAGTCTGTAGGTCTTACGGTTTAGGCTGCACAACGCGTTTTAGCAGACTGAAAGCTGATTGGTCAATAGCGGCGGCCATATTGGACATAATATTGTGCAGGTCAAGGACCTGTGCCGTAGGTGCATATAGATGATGCGTACCAAGTTTGGAGGTATTTGGCCAATCGGTGTGGGCAGGAGAGTTTTTTGGCCGTTATAGCGCCACCTAGGTGTGCATGTCTGCCAAAATGTATGTGCAGGTCTAGACACCCAATAGGTACATGTATGTGAAATTTGGTGTGAATACGTGAAAGCATGCCTGAGATATAGCAGAATATGTGTATTTTTGGCGAAGGATTTTTTGACCTTTGACTTGTGAGGTATGTGGCCACGCCCATGTGCAGAAATGTGCACTTTTGCTCTGCTAGAATCAAAGTTCAGACTCTTGTGAGCGCCTGGATACCACATATGTGCATGTATGTGAAAAATCCAGGGACTAGTTCGCGCTCAAAAATGTGTGCGTATTTGCATGTTATGCAAATTAGCTCGACATGTAAGGGGCGGAGCATATGGCTTCAATGAAACTTTTTTTAGATGAGCACATGCCTGATCAGATGAAGTTTACATTTTGTCTCTAGGACATACGGTTCAGGAGAAACACCTGTTTAAACTTTTTCATGCGTTTGTGTGCGCTATAGCGCCACCTATGGTCGGATCGGGCTGGCGTGTTGCGCCTGAGTAGCGGAGAGGAGTACTACAAGTTGGCCAAAGGAGAAGTCTGTAGGACTTACGGTTTAGGCTGCACGACGCGTTTTAAGGCAGAAAAAGAAGAATAATAATAATAAATATAGCCGCAAGCGGCAATTACGGGGTCCAAGCACAGGGTATGGGCACCATCTGGCACGCCTGAGATGCGTAAGCATGTGTTTGTAATCACTGGGTAGGTATGGGTGAAGCAATGTGTATATGAAACCTATAGGTAGGCCATTGCATGTGTGTGCATGTGTAAGAAAGATGTAGGGGTAATTCAGGAAATTCTAGTATAGCGCCACCTAGTGGTGCAATTCCCATCATACTTGAGTATGTCTTAGAGGGTGTGTAGATGAACATAATATGTGAGTTTCATGTTGATTGGCTTATGATAAGCTTGTGAAATGTGAACTGAAAGCTGATTGGTCGATAGCGGCGGCCATATTGGACATATGATGGTGCAGGTCAAGGACCTGTGTCATAGGTGCATATAGATGATGCGTACCAAGTTTGTAGTTATTTGTCCAATCGATGTGGGCAGGAGAGTTTTTTGGCCGTTATAGCGCCACCTAGGTGTGCATGTCTGCCAAAATGTATGTACCGGTCTAGACACCCAATAGGTACATGTGTGTGAAATTTGGAGTGAATACATGAAAGTATGCCTGAGATACAGCAGAATATGTGGATTTTTGGCGAAGGAATTTTCTACGCTTGACTTGTGATGCATGTGGCCACACCCATGTGCAGAAATGTGCACTTTGGCTCCATAACAATTAAAGTTCAGACTCTTGTGAGCGCCTGGATACCACATATGTGCATGTATGTGAAAAATCCAGGGACTAGTACGTGCTCAAAAATTTGTGCAAATTTGCATATTATGCAATTGAGCTCGACATGTAAGGGGCGGAGCATATGGCTTCAATGGAACTTTTTTTAGATGAGCACATGCCTGATCAGGTGAAGTTTACATTTTGTCTCTAGGACATACGGTTTAGGAGAAACACCAGTTTAAACTTTTTCATGCGTTTTTGTGCGCTATAGCGCCACCTATGGTAGGATCGGGCTGGCGTGTTGCGCCTGAGTAGCGGAGAGGAGTACTACAAGTTGGCCAAAGGAGAAGTCTGTAGGTCTTACGGTTTAGGCTGCACAACGCGTTTTAAGGCAGAAAAAAAATTGGCATATGAAAAGCTTGTGAAAGGTGTACTGAAAGCTGATTGGTCGATAGCGGCGGCCATATTGGACATATGATGGTGCAGGTCAAGGACCTGTGTCATAGGTGCATATAGATGATGCGTACCAAGTTTGGAGTTATTTGGCCAATCGGTGTGGGCAGGAGAGTTTTTTGGCCGTTATAGCGCCACCTAGGTGTGCATGTCTGCCAAAATGCATGTGCAGGTCTAGACACCCAGTAGGTACATGTATGTGAAATTTGGTATGAATACGTGAAAGAATGCCTGAGATATAGCAGAATATGTGGATTTTTGGCGAAGGAATTTTCTACGCTTGACTTTTGATGCATGTGGCCACGCCCATGTGCAGAAATGTGCACTTTGGCTCCATAACTATTAAAGTTCAGACTCTTGTGAGCGCCTGGATACCACATATGTGCATGTATGTGAAAAATCCAGGGACTAGTACGCGCTCAAAAATTTGTGCAAATTTGCATATTATGCAAATTAGCTCGACATGTAAGGGGCGGAGCATATGGCTTCAATGGAACTTTATTTAGATGAGCTCATGCCTGATCATATGCAGTTTACATTTTGTCTCTAGGACATACGGTGTAGGAGAAACACCTGTGTAAACTTTTTCATGCGTTTGTGTGCGCTATAGCGCCACCTAGGGTCGTATCGGGCTGGCGTGTTGCGCCTGAGTAGCGGAGAGGAGTACTACAAGTTGGCCAAAGGAGAAGTCTGTAGGTATTACGGTTTAGGCTGCACGATGCGTTTTAAGGCAGAAAAAAAATAATAATAATAATAATAATAATAATAAAAATCGGAACAATTACAATAGGGTTCCAGCACCAGTGGTGCTTGGACCCCTAATAATAAATATAGCCGCAAGCGGCAATTACGGGGTCCAAGCACAGGGTATGGGCACCATCTGGCACGCCTGAGATGCGTAAGCATGTGTGTGTAATCACTGGGTAGGTATGGGTGAAGCAATGTGTATATGAAACCTATAGGTAGGCCATTGCATGTGTGTGCATGTGTAAGAAAGATGTAGGGGTAATTCAGGAAATTCTAGTATAGCGCCACCTAGTGGTGCAATTCCCGTCATACTTGAGTATGTCTTAGAGGGTGTGTAGATGAACATAATATGTGAGTTTCATGTTGATTGGCTTATGATAAGCTTGTGAAATGTGAACTGAAAGCTGATTGGTCGATAGCGGCGGCCATATTGGACATATGATGGTGCAGGTCAAGGACCTGTGTCATAGGTGCATATAGATGATGCGTACCAAGTTTGGAGTTATTTGGCCAATCGGTGTGGGCAGGAGAGTTTTTTGGCCGTTATAGCGCCACCTAGGTGTGCATGTCTGCCAAAATGTATGTACCGGTCTAGACACCCAATAGGTACATGTGTGTGAAATTTGGAGTGAATACATGAAAGTATGCCTGAGATACAGCAGAATATGTGGATTTTTGGCGAAGGAATTTTCTACGCTTGACTTGTGATGCATGTGGCCACGCCCATGTGCAGAAATGTGCACTTTGGCTCCATAACAATTAAAGTTCAGACTCTTGTGAGCGCCTGGATACCACATATGTGCATGTATGTGAAAAATCCAGGGACTAGTACGCGCTCAAAAATGTGTGCAAATTTGCATATTATGCAAATTAGCTCGACATGTAAGGGGCGGAGCATATGGCTTCAATGGAACTTTTTTTAGATGAGCACATGCCTGATCAGGTGAAGTTTACATTTTGTCTCTAGGACATACGGTTTAGGAGAAACACCAGTTTAAACTTTTTCATGCGTTTTTGTGCGCTATAGCGCCACCTATGGTCGGATCGGGCTGGCGCGTTGCGCCTGAGTAGCGGAGAGGAGTACTACAAGTTGGCCAAAGGAGAAGTCTGTAGGTCTTACGGTTTAGGCTGCACAACGCGTTTTAAGGCAGAAAAAAAATTGGCATATGAAAAGCTTGTGAAAGGTGTACTGAAAGCTGATTGGTCAATAGCGGCGGCCATATTGGACATATGATGGTGCAGGTCAAGGACCTGTGTCATAGGTGCATATAGATGATGCGTACCAAGTTTGGAGTTATTTGGCCAATCGGTGTGGGCAGGAGAGTTTTTTGGCCGTTATAGCGCCACCTAGATGTGCATATCTGCCAAAATGCATGTGCAGGTCTAGACACCCAGTAGGTACATGTGTGTGAAATTTGGTATGAATACGTGAAAGAATGCCTGAGATATAGCAGAATATGTGGATTTTTGGCGAAGGAATTTTCTACGCTTGACTTGTGATGCATGTGGCCACGCCCATGTGCAGAAATGTGCACTTTGGCTCCATAATAATTAAAGTTCAGACTCTTCTGAGCGCCTGGATATCACATATGTGCATGTATGTGAAAAATCCAGGGACTAGTACGCGCTCAAAAAATTGTGCAAATTTGCATATTATGCAAATTAGCTCGACATGTAAGGGGCGGAGCATATGGCTTCAATGGAACTTTTTTTAGATGAGCACATGCCTGATCAGATGAAGTTTACATTTTGTCTCTAGGACATACGGTTTAGGAGAAACACCAGTTTAAACTTTTTCATGCGTTTTTGTGCACTATAGCGCCACCTATGGTCGTATCGGGCTGGCGTGTTGCGCCTGAGTAGCGGAGAGGAGTACTACAAGTTGGCCAAAGGAGAAGTCTGTAGGTCTTACGGTTTAGGCTGCACGATGCGTTTTAAGGCAGAAAAAAAATAATAATAATAAATATAGCCGCAAGCGGCAATTACGGGGTCCAAGCGCAGGGTATGGGCACCATCTGGCACGCCTGAGATGCGTAAGCATGTGTGTGTAATCACTGGGTAGGTATGGGTGAAACAATGTGTATATGAAACCTATAGGTAGGCCATTGCATGTGTGTGCATGTGTAAGAAAGATGTAGGAGTAATTCAGGAAATTCTAGTATAGCGCCACCTAGTGGTGCAATTCCCGTCATACTTGAGCATGTCTTAGAGAGTGTGTAGATGAACATAATATGTGAGTTTCATGTTGATTGGCATATGATAAGCTTGTGAAATGTGAACTGAAAGCTGATTGGTCGATAGCGGCGGCCATATTGGACATATGATGGTGCAGGTCAAGGACCTGTGTCATAGGTGCATATAGATGATGCGTACCAAGTTTGGAGTTATTTGGCCAATCGGTGTGGGCAGGAGAGTTTTTTGGCCGTTATAGCGCCACCTAGGTGTGCATGTCTGCCAAAATGTATGTACCGGTCTAGACACCTAATAGGTACATGTTTGTGAAATTTGGAGTGAATACATGAAAGTATGCCTGAGATACAGCAGAATATGTGGATTTTTGGCGAAGAAATTTTCTACGCTTGACTTGTGATGCATGTGGCCACGCCCATGTGCAGAAATGTGCACTTTGGCTCCATAACAATTAAAGTTCAGACTCTTGTGAGCGCCTGGATACCACATATGTGCATGTATGTGAAAAATCCAGGGACTAGTACGCGCTCAAAAATGTGTGCAAATTTGCATATTATGCAAATTAGCTCGACATGTAAGGGGCGGAGCATATGGCTTCAATGGAACTTTTTTTAGATGAGCACATGCCTGATCAGGTGAAGTTTACATTTTGTCTCTAGGACATACGGTTTAGGAGAAACACCAGTTTAAACTTTTTCATGCGTTTTTGTGCGCTATAGCGCCACCTATGGTCGGATCGGGCTGGCGTGTTGCGCCTGAGTAGCGGAGAGGAGTACTACAAGTTGGCCAAAGGAGAAGTCTGTAGGTCTTACGGTTTAGGCTGCACAACGAGTTTTAAGGCAGAAAAAAAATTGGCATATGAAAAGCTTGTGAAAGGTGTACTGAAAGCTTATTGGTCGATAGCGGCGGCCATATTGGACATATGATGGTGCAGGTCAAGCACCTGTGTCATAGGTGCATATAGATGATGCGTACCAAGTTTGGAGTTATTTGGCCAATCGGTGTGGGCAGGAGAGTTTTTTGGCCGTTATAGCGCCACCTAGATGTGCATGTCTGCCAAAATGCATGTGCAGGTCTAGACACCCAGTAGGTACATGTGTGTGAAATTTGGTATGAATACGTGAAAGAATGCCTGAGATATAGCAGAATATGTGGATTTTTGGCGAAGGAATTTTCTACGCTTGACTTGTGATGCATGTGGCCACGCCCATGTGCAGAAATGTGCACTTTGGCTCCATAACAATTAAAGTTCAGACTCTTCTGAGCGCCTGGATATCACATATGTGCATGTATGTGAAAAATCCAGGGACTAGTACGCGCTCAAAAATGTGTGCAAATTTGCATATTATGCAAATTAGCTCGACATGTAAGGGGCGGAGCATATGGCTTCAATGGAACTTTTTTTAGATGAGCACATGCCTGATCAGATGAAGTTTACATTTTGTCTCTAGGACATACGGTTTAGGAGAAACACCAGTTTAAACTTTTTCATGCGTTTTTGTGCGCTATAGCGCCACCTAGGGTCGTATCGGGCTGGCGTGTTGCGCCTGAGTAGCGGAGAGGAGTACTACAAGTTGGCCAAAGGAGAAGTCTGTAGGTCTTACGGTTTAGGCTGCACGATGCGTTTTAAGGCAGAAAAAAAATAATAATAATAATAATAATAATAAATATAGCCGCAAGCGGCAATTACGGGGTCCAAGCACAGGGTATGGGCACCATCTGGCACGCCTGAGATGCGTAAGCATGTGTGTGTAATCACTGGGTAGGTATGGCTGAAGCAATGTGTATATGAAACCTATAGGTAGGCCATTGCATGTGTGTGCATGTGTAAGAAAGATGTAGGGGTAATTCAGGAAATTCTAGTATAGCGCCACCTAGTGGTGCAATTCCCGTCATACTTGAGCATGTCTTAGAGGGTGTGTAGATGAACATAATATGTGAGTTTCATGTTGATTGGCATATGATAAGCTTGTGAAATGTGAACTGAAAGCTGATTGGTCGATAGCGGCAGCCATATTGGACATATGATGGTGCAGGTCAAGGACCTGTGTCATAGGTGCATATAAATGATGCGTACCAAGTTTGGAGTTATTTGGCCAATCGGTGTGGGCAGGAGAGTTTTTTGGCCATTATAGCGCCACCTAGGTGGGCATGTCTGCCAAAATGTATGTGCCGGTCTAGACACCCAATAGGTACATGTGTGTGAAATTTGGAGTGAATACATGAAAGTATGCCTGAGATACAGCAGAATATGTGGATTTTTGGCGAAGGAATTTTCTATGCTTGACTTGTGATGCATGTGGCCACGCCCATGTGCAGAAATGTGCACTTTGGCTCCATAACAATTAAAGTTCAGACTCTTGTGAGCGCCTGGATACCACATATGTGCATGTATGTGAAAAATCCAGGGACTAGTACGCGCTCAAAAATGTGTGCAAATTTGCATATTATGCAAATTAGCTCGACATGTAAGGGGCGGAGCATATGGCTTCAATGGAACTTTTTTTAGATGAGCACATGCCTGATCAGGTGAAGTTTACATTTTGTCTCTAGGACATACGGTTTAGGAGAAACACCTGTGTAAAGTTTTTCATGCGTTTGTGTGCGCTGTAGCGCCACCTATGGGCGGATCGTGCTGGCGTGTTGCACCTGAGTAGCGGAGAGGAGTAGTACAAGTTGGCCAAAGGAGAAGTCTGTAGGTCTTACGGTTTAGGCTGCACAACGCGTTTTAAGGCAGAAAAAAAATTAGCATATGAAAAGCTTGTGAAAGGTGTACTGAAAGCTGATTGGTCGATAGCGGCGGCCATATTGGACATATGATGGTGCAGGTCAAGGACCTGTGTCATAGGTGCATATTGATGATGCGTACCAAGTTTGGAGTTATTTGGCCAATCGGTGTGGGCAGGAGAGTTTTTTGGCCGTTATAGCGCCACCTAGATGTGCATGTCTGCCAAAATGCATGTGCAGGTCTAGACACCCAGTAGGTACATGTGTGTGAAATTTGGTATGAATATGTGAAAGAATGCCTGAGATATAGCAGAATATGTGGATTTTTGGCGAAGGAATTTTCTACGCTTGACTTGTGATGCATGTGGCCACGCCCATGTGCAGAAATGTGCACTTTGGCTCCATAATAATTAAAGTTCAGACTCTTCTGAGCGCCTGGATATCACATATGTGCATGTATGTGAAAAATCCAGGGACTAGTATGCGCTCAAAAATTTGTGCAAATTTGCATATTATGCAAATTAGCTCGACATGTAAGGGGCGGAGCATATGGCTTCAATGGAACTTTTTTTAGATGAGCACATGCCTGATCAGATGAAGTTTACATTTTGTCTCTACGACATACGGTTTAGGAGAAACACCAGTTTAAACTTTTTCATGCGTTTTTGTGCGCTATAGCGCCACCTATGGTCGTATCAGGCTGGCGTGTTGCGCCTGAGTAGCGGAGAGGAGTACTACAAGTTGGCCAAAGGAGAAGTCTGTAGGTCTTACGGTTTAGGCTGCACGATGCGTTTTAAGGCAGAAAAAAAATAATAATAATAATAATAAATATAGCCGCAAGCGGCAATTACGGGGTCCAAGCACAGGGTATGGGCACCATCTGGCACGCCTGAGATGCGTAAGCATGTGTTTGTAATCACTGGGTAGGTATGGGTGAAGCAATGTGTATATGAAACCTATAGGTAGGCCATTGCATGTGTGTGCATGTGTAAGAAAGATGTAGGGGTAATTCAGGAAATTCTAGTATAGCGCCACCTAGTGGTGCAATTCCCATCATACTTGAGTATGTCTTAGAGGGTGTGTAGATGAACATAATATGTGAGTTTCATGTTGATTGGCTTATGATAAGCTTGTGAAATGTGAACTGAAAGCTGATTGGTCGATAGCGGCGGCCATATTGGACATATGATGGTGCAGGTCAAGGACCTGTGTCATAGGTGCATATAGATGATGCGTACCAAGTTTGTAGTTATTTGTCCAATCGATGTGGGCAGGAGAGTTTTTTGGCCGTTATAGCGCCACCTAGGTGTGCATGTCTGCCAAAATGTATGTACCGGTCTAGACACCCAATAGGTACATGTGTGTGAAATTTGGAGTGAATACATGAAAGTATGCCTGAGATACAGCAGAATATGTGGATTTTTGGCGAAGGAATTTTCTACGCTTGACTTGTGATGCATGTGGCCACACCCATGTGCAGAAATGTGCACTTTGGCTCCATAACAATTAAAGTTCAGACTCTTGTGAGCGCCTGGATACCACATATGTGCATGTATGTGAAAAATCCAGGGACTAGTACGTGCTCAAAAATTTGTGCAAATTTGCATATTATGCAATTGAGCTCGACATGTAAGGGGCGGAGCATATGGCTTCAATGGAACTTTTTTTAGATGAGCACATGCCTGATCAGGTGAAGTTTACATTTTGTCTCTAGGACATACGGTTTAGGAGAAACACCAGTTTAAACTTTTTCATGCGTTTTTGTGCGCTATAGCGCCACCTATGGTAGGATCGGGCTGGCGTGTTGCGCCTGAGTAGCGGAGAGGAGTACTACAAGTTGGCCAAAGGAGAAGTCTGTAGGTCTTACGGTTTAGGCTGCACAACGCGTTTTAAGGCAGAAAAAAAATTGGCATATGAAAAGCTTGTGAAAGGTGTACTGAAAGCTGATTGGTCGATAGCGGCGGCCATATTGGACATATGATGGTGCAGGTCAAGGACCTGTGTCATAGGTGCATATAGATGATGCGTACCAAGTTTGGAGTTATTTGGCCAATCGGTGTGGGCAGGAGAGTTTTTTGGCCGTTATAGCGCCACCTAGGTGTGCATGTCTGCCAAAATGCATGTGCAGGTCTAGACACCCAGTAGGTACATGTATGTGAAATTTGGTATGAATACGTGAAAGAATGCCTGAGATATAGCAGAATATGTGGATTTTTGGCGAAGGAATTTTCTACGCTTGACTTTTGATGCATGTGGCCACGCCCATGTGCAGAAATGTGCACTTTGGCTCCATAACTATTAAAGTTCAGACTCTTGTGAGCGCCTGGATACCACATATGTGCATGTATGTGAAAAATCCAGGGACTAGTACGCGCTCAAAAATTTGTGCAAATTTGCATATTATGCAAATTAGCTCGACATGTAAGGGGCGGAGCATATGGCTTCAATGGAACTTTATTTAGATGAGCTCATGCCTGATCATATGCAGTTTACATTTTGTCTCTAGGACATACGGTGTAGGAGAAACACCTGTGTAAACTTTTTCATGCGTTTGTGTGCGCTATAGCGCCACCTAGGGTCGTATCGGGCTGGCGTGTTGCGCCTGAGTAGCGGAGAGGAGTACTACAAGTTGGCCAAAGGAGAAGTCTGTAGGTATTACGGTTTAGGCTGCACGATGCGTTTTAAGGCAGAAAAAAAATAATAATAATAATAATAATAATAATAAAAATCGGAACAATTACAATAGGGTTCCAGCACCAGTGGTGCTTGGACCCCTAATAAAAATCGGAACAATTACAATAGGGTTCCAGCACCGGTGGTGCTTGGACCCCTAATAAATATAGCCGCAAGCGGCAATTACGGGGTCCAAGCGCAGGGTATGGGCACCATCTGGCACGCCTGAGATGCGTAAGCATGTGTGTGTAATCACTGGGTAGGTATGGGTGAAGCAATGTGTATATGAAACCTATAGGTAGGCCATTGCATGTGTGTGCATGTGTAAGAAAGATGTAGGGGTAATTCAGGAAATTCTAGTATAGCGCCACCTAGTGGTGCAATTCCTGTCATACTTGAGTATGTCTTAGAGGGTGTGTAGATGAACATAATATGTGAGTTTCATGTTGATTGGCATATGATAAGCTTGTGAAATGTGAACTGAAAGCTGATTGGTCGATAGCGGCGGCCATATTGGACATATAATGGTGCAGGTCAAGGACCTGTGTCATAGGTGCATATTGATGATGCGTACCAAGTTTGGAGTTATTTGGCCAATCGGTGTGGGCAGGAGAGTTTTTTGGCCGTTATAGCGCCACCTAGATGTGCATGTCTGCCAAAATGCATGTGCAGGTCTAGACACCCAGTAGGTACATGTGTGTGAAATTTGGTATGAATACGTGAAAGAATGCCTGAGATATAGCAGAATATTTGGATTTTTGGCGAAGGAATTTTCTACGCTTGACTTGTGATGCATGTGGCCACGCCCATGTGCAGAAATGTGCACTTTGGCTCCATAATAATTAAAGTTCAGACTCTTCTGAGCGCCTGGATATCACATATGTGCATGTATGTGAAAAATCCAGGGACTAGTATGCGCTCAAAAATTTGTGCAAATTTGCATATTATGCAAATTAGCTCAACATGTAAGGGGCGGAGCATATGGCTTCAATGGAACTTTTTTTAGATGAGCACATGCCTGATCAGGTGAAGTTTACATTTTGTCTCTAGGACATACGGTTTAGGAGAATCACCTGTGTAAACTTTTTCATGCGTTTGTGTGCGCTGTAGCGCCACCTATGGGCGGATCGTGCTGGCGTGTTGCACCTGAGTAGCGGAGAGGAGTACTACAAGTTGGCCAAAGGAGAAGTCTGTAGGTCTTACGGTTTAGGCTGCACAACGCGTTTTAAGGCAGAAAAAAAATTGGCATATGAAAAGCTTGTGAAAGGTGTACTGAAAGCTGATTGGTCGATAGCGGCGGCCATATTGGACATATGATGGTGCAGGTCAAGGACCTGTGTCATAGGTGCATATTGATGATGCGTACCAAGTTTGGAGTTATTTGGCCAATCGGTGTGGGCAGGAGAGTTTTTTGGCCGTTATAGCGCCACCTAGATGTGCATGTCTGCCAAAATGCATGTGCAGGTCTAGACACCCAGTAGGTACATGTGTGTGAAATTTGGTATGAATACGTGAAAGAATGCCTGAGATATAGCAGAATATGTGGATTTTTGGCGAAGGAATTTTCTACGCTTGACTTGTGATGCATGTGGCCACGCCCATGTGCAGAAATGTGCACTTTGGCTCCATAATAATTAAAGTTCAGACTCTTCTGAACGTTTTGATACCACATATGTGCATGTATGTGAAAAATCCAGGGACTAGTACGCGCTCAAAAATGTGTGCAAATTTGCATATTATGCAAATTAGCTCGACATGTAAGGGGTGGAGCATATAGCTTCAATGGAACTTTTTTTAGATGAGCTCATGCCTGATCAGATGCAGTTTGAATTTTATCTCTAGGACATACGGTGTAGGAGAAACACCTGTGTAAACTTTTTCATGCGATTTTGTGCGCTATAGCGCCACCTATGGTCGGATCGGGCTGGCGTGTTGCGCCTGAGTAGCGGAGAGGAGTACTACAAGTTGGCCAAAGGAGAAGTCTGTAGGTCTTACGGTTTAGGCTGCACAACGCGTTTTAGCGGAGAAAAAGAATAATAATAAATATAGCCGCAAGCGGCAATTACGGGGTCCAAGCACAGGGTATGGGCACCATCTGGGACGCCTGAGATGCGTAAGCATGTGTGTGTAATCACTGGGTAGGTATGGGTGAAGCAATGTGTATATGAAACCTATAGGTAGGCCATTGCATGTGTGTGCATGTGTAAGAAATATGTAGGGGTAATTCAGGAAATTCTAGTATAGCGCCACCTAGTGGTGCAATTCCCGTCATACTTGAGTATGTCTTAGAGGGTGTGTAGATGAACATAATATGTGAGTTTCATGTTGATTGGCATATGATAAGCTTGTGAAATGTGAACTGAAAGCTGATTGGTCGATAGCGGCGGCCATATTGGACATATGATGGTGCAGGTCAAGGACCTGTGTCATAGGTGCATATAGATGATGCATACCAAGTTTGGAGTTACTTGGCCAATCGGTGTGGGCAGGAGAGTTTTTTGGCCGTTATAGCGCCACCTAGGTGTGCATGTCTGCCAAAATGTATGTACCGGTCTAGACACCCAATAGGTACATGTGTGTGAAATTTGGAGTGAATACATGAAAGTATGCCTGAGATACAGCAGAATATGTGGATTTTTGGCGAAGGAATTTTCTACGCTTGACTTGTGATGCATGTGGCCACGCCCATGTGCAGAAATGTGCACTTTGGCTCCATAACTATTAAAGTTCAGACTCTTCTGAACACCTGGATACCACATATGTGCATGTATGTGAAAAATCCAGGGACTAGTACGCGCTCAAAAATGTGTGCAAATTTGCATATTATGCAAATTAGCTCGACATGTAAGGGGCGGAGCATATAGCTTCAATGGAACTTTTTTTAGATGAGCTCATGCCTGATCAGATGCAGTTTGAATTTTATCTCTAGGACATACGGTGTAGGAGAAACACCTGTGTAAACTTTTTCATGCGATTTTGTGCGCTATAGCGCCACCTATGGTCGGATCGGGCTGGCGTGTTGCGCCTGAGTAGCGGAGAGGAGTACTACAAGTTGGCCAAAGGAGAAGTCTGTAGGACTTACGGTTTAGGCTGCACGACGCGTTTTAAGGCAGAAAAAGAAGAATAATAATAATAATAATAATCGGAACAAAACCAATAGGGTTCCAGCACCGCTGGTGCTTGGACCCCTAATAATAAATATAGCCGCAAGCGGCGATTGGCGGGTTCACACAAAAAAAGGCAAAAAAGCCCAAAAGGTCTTTTAGACTAAGAAATTGGTCTCTTGGCCTCAACAGGCAAAAAGAAGCCCAATAGGTCCTTTAGACCCAAAAGTGAATAGAAGCTGTTTGAGTGGAAAAAATGCATAAGTAAATCAATGTGACAAAACATTCAATTCAACTGAGGCACTAAAGGCCCAAAAGGATCAAAATAATGTGTATTGGCAAAATGATTCAGATCACAGAACTAAATCACATGCTGAGATCAGCTTTGTGTGTGTTTGTGTGGTGTTTCATGTGAGCAATAGTTTTCAGTCAGTTCTGGTGTTTGGCCACTAGATGGAGCCCAAGTACTACCATACTGATATCTCATTAATCTCAGTAATGTAATAGGACATTTTGGTGAAATAAAAGGTTCATTTCTGGTCAGGCAGTGCACTTTTTGTTATGAGATGTAATTGCAATGTTATAGACCTCATTGATCTGAATCATACAAGCCCCATTACTTGTCTGTATTCTGCATAACAGCATTGCTGCATGAGTTTTTATGATTTCTTAGGTTTTTGGGTACTGTAGCGCCCCCGACAGGCCAATGTGAACCAAACGTGGCCTACCTCACGAGGACCTCAGTGTATAAAAGCCTTTCAAATTGGGAGTTGATCACTTACATGGTTTATGAGTTATTGCAATAAAGGTCATTTATGGCATGGCCAGAAGGATATAATGGAAAAATTGACCAATCAGAAAAATATAAATGCAACATTTTTTCCATATTTAGTTAACTACAGTGTCTACAGATTATGCCTATGCCATTTTTGCCATCATTGGATCAAATTCCTAGGACTAGTTCTTAAAGAGCTATTTTCAAACAATTGATGAATGTGACAAAAGTATGCATTTTTTAATAGGACTTGTAATTGCAAAGTTGTCAGGTCTACTGCAAGGTATAAAAAGAAACAAGTTGCATGTTCCTAAGTGAAAATTTGGAGGAGTTATGCATGATTTTCACAAATAGCGCCACCTAGTGGCCAAATGTTTCAACACTGCACAGTATGACACATAGTCCTGGGATATGCACAGTGATGAGGTTTCATGTTGATTGGCCAATGGTAAGTCTGTCAAATGGCCAATTAATTCAAATAAAAATTAATTGGCTCATGGCGGCCATGTTTTTTGAGTGATGAGGTCATCATTGTGTGCCTTGATACCACTTGGGCCCCTGATGATGCCTGTAAAGTTTGGGCTTGATGTGACTAATGGTTTCTGAGAAACAAATTTCCCCATGTTATAGCGCCCCCTATTGGACAATCGTGGCCAGCTTTGACCTGTGACCTCTGAGTCATGTGCCCTAACAACTGATAAATTTTCATAAAGATAGGTCAAAGCATTGCTGAGATATAGCTGCTGAAGTCAATTTGGCCACGCCTCAGAGCTATTGATTGACATGTGACAACCAGACTGTATACCAATGTCACAGTTTTGTTGATGTTCCTTGATAATGAGATTCTTGTGAATATTTTGACACCAAGATTGTGGTGATCAGATGAAAAACCAGGGACTAGTATAAAAAAGTAGGTTTTGCATATTATGCAAATTAGCAAAAAATCTAAGTAGGCGGAGCTTAATAATTTTTGTACCATTGTTTTTGGCTTGAGCCAAGGAATCCATCAGAAGTGGAATTTTCTTTCTAGGACCTACGGTGTGGGAGATATGGGCCAAAATGCAAAAAACTGCGCTATAGCGCCACCATCAGGCCAATTTAGGCCTCTGTACTTAAGCGTGGTCCTGCAAAGAGACTACACTATTCTGCCAACTTTGGTGTTTCTGGGCCTTACGGTCTAGGCTGCAGTATGCGTTTTATGCGGAGAAAAATAATAATAATAAGAAAAACCCGAGCAATTACAATAGGTTTCCCACACTACGTGTGTGAACCCTAATAATAATAATAATAATCGGAACAAATACAATAGGGTTCCAGCACCACTGGTGCTTGGACCCCTAATAATAAAAATCGGAACAATTACAATAGGGTTCCAGCACCGGTGGTGCTTGGACCCCTAATAATAATAATAAAAATCGGAACAATTACAATAGGGTTCCAGCACCGGTGGTGCTTGGACCCCTAATAAGAAAGAAGAAAAAACCTAACAATAACAATAGGTTTCCCACACTACGTGTGTGAACCCTAAAAAGAAGAAAAATTCGAGCAATTACAATAGGTTTCCCACACTACGTGTGTGAACCCTAATAAGAAAAACCCGAGCAATTACAATAGGTTTCCCACACTACGTGTGTGAACCCTAATAAAGAGGTATGTAATGCATGAAGGGTTTCACAGAATGCTCATATTACAACAAACAGTCCTCTAAAACTAAGTGCATGAAACTCACCATGTGGTCAGGAAACTCACCCTAGTTCATCAGGCAGCTAGAAGACTCAAAGAATCAGTCACTAATTAGCAAACAGATGTTCATCTTCTCTGAAATGTCACTGACACCAGCAGTCATTGTCATTACACTTAAAATCGTCCTCAGAGCCACAGCTAATATAGCTGAGTGCCGCATGTACAAACGGGCTTCTCAGGTACCCTGGCAGAATGGCCTGGAGACCCGAAGGAAGGTCAGATTTGTCATCATTAGTGAGAGGATACATGTCCTGAATTTAACTCAGACCTGTAAAGACACCAAACAAGCCAACAAACAAGAAATTTCATGGCGTACTTCAAGATACTGGAGTCTCAGAAAGAAACGTTTTTATCTTTTTCTGAGTGCAGTTTGTGGAGAACAGTGTACACATCTGTGTTTTTGACTAGACCTCAGTGTACACGTGTTTTTGACTAGTCCTTGGTGTACATATACATGCAGTCATGGTCTGGGGATTAGGGAACTGGTCTTGTGACTGGAGGGTTGTGGGTTCAATTGCCAGGCCATGACTGAAGTGCCCTTGATCAAGGCACTTTACTCCAACCGGGTGCCGGGTTGTCCACTTCTTTGGGCACTCCAAAATATGCCCAAAGGAATCTCAAAAACAACGCGACAAAGGCACAGATATCAAGTAAATGTCTACATACAAACGTGTACATTTCTTATTGTTATGCTCAACACGTGATTGATAGTTACACACAGTCTATTAAAACTATCAAAGGATTGCAAAGCATTTCGAAAACTGCGGCAAACACACAGAACACCATGAAAGCTGATTCCACATAAAACCACAAATTGCATTTAATAATAATTAGTAATAACACAGCCCTGATCCCTCGGTTACTACGTGTTGAATCTCTAGTGCTTACAAATTCTTTCTAGTTATGCAGAGATGCACTCTGTAAACATTTTTATAATTTCAAAAGTGTAACTGCCAAAAGTGTAACTGCCGATTTGTTATAAAAGTTCTAATCATATATTAGCAGAATACCAGCTTACAATAAATATGTAGAAATATGTAGGCTGACAGATTGACAGAAATCTAGTTTAATCTATTTAAAGTATTTTGCTTTACCCAAACAAAAAATGGCAACCACAAAAAACCCTGAAAACCAGAGAATGCAGCCAGTACTACTATCATTTTCCCCATGTAACTAAAATATCCTAGTTTTTCTTCCTTCAAATACAACACTCCAAAACTTGTAGCTGCAGTTTTGGAACAACATGTGAAACAACATGCGAGTCTCTAGAGCTTCACGTGCATTCAAACTAGCGCGGCTACTGCAGTACAGCATTTAAATACCCGTTTCCTGTTCCTTAATTTGAGTCTCACTAATGCCTCTAGAAGTCCATTTACTTGTTAATGTCTTTATGTATTTTTCCATCGTCACTGTATGACACAGCGTTCATAAGGCTGTTCTTCATGGGTGGTGTTGTTCTGGATCTGGGGTTCCCTCTTGCCCTTGGGGGGTGCAGCTGAGCTGTGCTCTGTGATGTGCTGCAGTACCTCTTTACTCTCACTAGGGGGCAAGTTGTAGAAGAAGTATTGAGGAGCCATGCAGATGAACCTGTTCATACGAATAATAAACAGAAATGTGAATATTAGACACTTCAATATAAACACAAAGGAATGTGTCTACATATTTGACTACATTTCATTTGTCATTATCTCCAGTTTTCATACATTCCTGAACTCTAAAGGGTGTTGGAAGAATAAAATAACATGAAAAGTAATTTTAGAATCACATGCCATTCGAAAGTACATGCCATTTGAAAGTAAAGACATTAATTCAAGTTCAACCTCCAGCTCTAGCCTCTAAAGGTACAGAGGAATGGAACAAACGAACCAGAATAGAAAATTAGCTACATGACAAACAATGTCAGGGCAAAACTGGATTTGATGGGTTTGACTGTTCTGTGTAAAAACTCTCTAGCAGTAAAAACCTCACTGGCATATTAGCATTCATCAAATGCAAACTAAAGGATCATTACATTAATAATAGTTGTTGCATTAAACACCACGTTTAAAACTCATAAAAAAGACTTACTCGTGCTGAAATCTGGGTGACGGTTCTGATGCAGTTATTCTCTGACAGCGTGTGCTCATGGTATACAACCCACTGGAAGGTTCTGTTTGTGTGGCTCAGTCCCATAACACGAGAGAGGGTGGATCTGAGCCACGTGCTTGTGGGTAAGAATGAAGTAATTCCCTGATCCATCAATGTCCCTGGCCACCTGGGATATTGGAACAGGCACTTAGGGTCAAAGCTAAATTTAATGATTCCTGTGAGGTCTTTTAAGTTAGAAACCCATACAGCAAGCATTGGTTTGCATTATAAATATACACTACAAAGAGCATTTGATGGGATATTAACAAATACTGGCTTGTGTGAGAAGAACTGTGCACAAATTTCGTTGTATTACATTGAAGATTTATTATGAGAAAACTTGACCAAAGAAGTTTCTCATCCAGACTGGAAACTGCCGTTCATACTGAGTCTAATGGCCTGAATGCTGAATCTAATGGCCCGAATACTGAGTCTAATGGCCCGAATACTGAGTCTAATGGCCCGAATACTGAGTCTAATGGCCTGAATACTGAGTCTAATGGCCTGAATACTGAGTCTAATGGCTTTACCTGCATGAAGAAGCCTGCCAGTAGGACCTGCTTGGTGTTCAGTTGGTCTTGGAGCCGAACGCAGGTGAAGATACCTGGAGCTCTATCCGCCTCAGGATCTCAGCGAGCTCTGCACGAACAGCATCGGCTGTTTGCAGAGCAGCCAGACTCAGGTAATGATCAGCACACCATTGTGCTAAACTGGAACCTGCAGTAAATCAACAGTTCCACAATAATTGAATTATTCTGTAATTAAATTATTCTGTAAATTATGCTGTCGCTTCCACTGCTCTGGAATATAGCAAAATAGTTAAGTGAATATGTGTGCTTTTTAAATGTATTTAACACTCTGCAATTCATTGATTTGTTGATTTTCTCAGAACATATACACTGCTCAAAAAAATAAAGGGAACTCTTAAACAACACAATATAACTCCAAGTCAACCACACTTCTTTGAAACCAACCTGTTCAGTTAGGAAGCAACACGGATTGTGAATCAATTTCACCTGCTGTTGTGCAAATGGAATAGACAACAGGTAGAAATGAGAGGCAATTAGCAAGACCCCCCCTATAAAGGAGTGGTTCTGCAGGTGGGGACCACAGACCACTTCCCAGTACCTATGCTTTCTGGCTGATGTTTTGGTCACTTTTGAATGTTGGTGGTCCTTTCACACTCGTGGTAGCATGAGACGGACTCTACAACCCACACAAGTGGCTCAGGTAGTGCCGCTCATCCAGGATGGCACATCAATACGAGCTGTGGCAAGAAGGTTTGATGTGTCTGTCAGCGTAGTGTCCAGAGGCTGGAGACGCTACCAGGAGACAGGCCAGTACACCAGGAGAAGTGGAGGAGGCCGTAGGAGGGCAACAACCCAGCAGCAGGACCGCTAACTCCGCCTTTGTGCAAGAAGGAACAGGAGGAGCACTGCCAGAGCCCTGCAAAATGACCTCCAGCACGCCACAAATGTGCATGTGTCTGCACAAACGGTTAGAAACCGACTCCATGAGGACGGTATGTGGGCCCGACGTCCACAGATGGGGGTTGTGCTCACAGCCCAACACCGTGCAGGACGCTTGGCATTTGCCAGAGAACACCAGGATTGGCAAATTCGCCACTGGCGCCTTGTGCTCTTCACAGATGAAAGCAGGTTCACACTGAGCACGTGGCAGACGTGACAGAGTCTGGAGACGCCGTGGAGAGCGATCTGCTGCCTGCAACATCCTTCAGCATGACCGGTTTGGCAGTGGGTCAGTAATGGTGTGGGGTGGCATTTCTTTGGAGGGCCGCACAGCCCTCCATGTGCTCACCAGAGGTAGCCTGACTGCCATTAGGTACCAAGATGAGATCCTCAGACCCCTTGTCAGACCATATGCTGGTGCGGTTGGCCCTGGGTTCCTCCTAATGCAGGACAATGCTAGACCTCATGTGGCTGGAGTGTGTCAGCAGTTCCTGCAAGATGAAGGCATTGAAGCTATGGACTGGCCCGCCCGTTCCCCAGACCTGAATCCGATTGAGCACATCTGGGATATCATGCTCCATCCACCAACGTCACATTGCACCACAGACTGTCCAGGAGTTGGCGGATGCTTTAGTCCAGGTCTGGGAGGAGATCCCTCAGGAGACCATCCGCCACCTCATCAGGAGCATGCCCAGGCGTTGTAGGGAGGTCATACAGGCACGTGGAGGCCACACACAATACTGAGCCTCATTTTGACTTGTTTTAAGGACATTACATCAAAGTTGGATCAGCCTGTAGTGTGTTTTTCCACTTTAATTTTGTGTGTGGCTCCAAATCCAGGCCTCCATTGGTTAATAAATTTGATTTCCATTGATGATTTTTGTGTGATTTTGTTGTCAGCACATTCAACTTTGTACAGAACAAAGTATTCAATGAGAATATTTCATTCATTCAGATCTAGGATGTGTTATTTGGATGTGTTCCCTTTATTTTTTTGAGCAGAGTATTTTAAGAAAATAAGACAATTAATATCAAAAGACATATTTTTTGTTACAATGGTCAATGTATGTTCATTATGATTTGGTCTGTTTTCTTTGTAGTTTGAAGTTTCAGGTTGCTTTGTCAGGACAAACTGCTCCAGTTTTTGAATGGTTTAAAAATAGAGAATTGTAGTAGCACAACACACTTGCTTGCGGTATGTTTTAGTTATTAGTGCTAGTCAGCTTGGTCAACAAACAGCAACATAAGATGCATCAGTATTGGTTATGGAAGAAACTAAGAAAAATCTAAAATTTCTATTAAGAAACTAAACTTTGTAAAAATTATAGATACAAGAAACACATCATCAAATTTGGCCAGAACTGATATGGTATGGTGACACAACATTCAAAGTGACCCTTATGTGAACCGACTTCACATTCATCATCTATAATATAAGCTGTCACACCAAGATAATTCTTGTTGCTAATAGAGGTCCAACCTCTGCGAACGGCGGAAACATTCATACTTGCCGCGTCTTACTTAAGCCTTCGACCACAGAGAGCGCTCTACAGTCCACAGCAATCCATCTCGCCAGTGAATTGGTCAATTTTGTTTCTTAATTTGAACCCCGACATGTGGTCGAGTGTTGACTGGCGACACTGTTTGCTCGTACTAGGAATACATTTATCAGCTAAGTTATCATTACTGACCTGCGTGTTAGCCCCAACATGTTTTGCGTTGAGGTGGTAATGAAGGGTGGAAGTGCTCCTGTGATAAGCGAACTCCTTCCTACATAAAGTGCAAATAACACTATTTGTGTTTGTACTTCCATCTGGAAGTTTCTTATATTTAAATTTCCCATCCACCAGCGTAGCCTCTTTAGTCATCTCCATCATGCTCATCTTATTGTGCGTCCATATAATCTGTATGTCTGGAACTCGTGCACTGAGAAACATTCCATGGTGCAAAAGTGTCTCATGCGTTAAATGTGTTAAAATGCATTAATTTTTTTAGTTTGTTAGTTTTCCTGTAATTAATTAATCGAAATTAACGCGTTAAAGTCCCACCACTACATTTGATATAATAAATGTTTGGGGTGCTTAGAACGTTCAATAAACACACTGAAAGAGTCAAATATAAAATAGGTCTTAGTAAATGGAAGTGAATATGTTTACTAACAATACACATTTAGTTCACATTCTGGGTTTGATATGTTAATGAGTCTGGTGTGTTTTAATTCTCACGTGACTCACGTGAGCTGTGCTGGCTGTGTTTGTAGGCGTTGTACACATTGATAAGGAGGAGGGGCCAGGAAGCAAGATGGAGCTGCAAGAGGATAGGACACTTCATAAACCATGGATTCAGTCAATTCAGTCAGTTTAATTTATCATGTCTGCAACACTGACATGAGCTACATAGAGTGAGAAGTATCTGGATGAAACAGTTTATACAGCAGGGTGAAAAATGTGTCTTTTTATCATGAACCAACATGTTCAATAAGGTGTCAAAATGCCGGTCCTAATGAAGGTAACCTCAATGTTCATATCTGGCAGCCCTACTACCGCTCCACAGAATAGAATGTATGTTATAGCAAAATGTGATTTAAGTTTTCCGTATTTGGCAGATGCTTTTTTCAGAGCAACTTACATGAATTACATATATCAGTACAAACATACGCTGTATATCTCTAGGAATCAAACCCCTGACATTGCTAGGTGTTGTCCTAGCTTGCCCTACCTGTACTACCTGTTGAGGTGTGAGTCTAGTTTAAAAAGATGCTGACACAACCAAACACGAAAACTAAACAGTACCAGAATCTTTTCTCCTAACTAAACAGATGAATTAGTTTCACTATAATGAAAGATGTAGTCACTGATATGCAGATGTATAGAAAAACAAAACAATAATAAGGTGGTTTGTCAAAATGGTTCATGTATGGATGGATAGACAGTGGGGTGAAAATACATGGCTTACACATTATTCTTGCCTGTTAGAATGAATGACATTACCTGTTAACATGGCAGCAATGGTTAGCACCTCACTCGCACAGTCAAACTCGCAGGAGGCCAGCAGACTCTTAGCCATCTGCGGTTCCAGAGGCAACTCAGACATAATCACTGCAATCTCAGACAGGTTCCCATCATTATCCAGAGCCGTTAGATAGTCCAGCTCTTCTAAAGCCTGCATGAGGCGGGAGACACAAACAATAACTCGCCATCAGTTAGACATAAAAAATACATAACACTAGCCAACTGACTAGATACCAAGACTATCTTACTTACTGGTGTCATGTTTCTCAGCAGCATTTAGAAGTCGGTGCAGCTCGGTTGACTTAGTCAGGTGTTTGGACTCTTCGATAACCTTCGGCTTGAAGGTTGTGTCCCACTTCTCAAGCAACCTGGAGGACGTTTCCTCACCAAACAGCAGCACAAAATCTTGATTCAGCTGTTGATCAAATACACATACAAATGTATCAGTGGTCAATGCACTGTAAACAGCCAAACCAAATGAAAGCCTGGATTTTAAAAACCAATGCACAACTCACTAGTCCTTTGACATCTAAAAAACGTGGGAATGTTTTTAGGACATCTGTCGTTCTCTGTGAGTCATGCACTAGGTTCTGGTGATGTTCAAAGGACATCTTCATCTTCAACACTTTTGGTTCATCATGACAATGAACAAGAAATGATAGAGCTTCCTGGCAGGCATCTCCATCAAGGTGCTCAGGCACTGATGCTACTGATCTTCTGTGATTTGTTCCTTGTGCTTGTGACACTGTGGTTGCCTTAACTGATTGTTGAGATTTATTCCTGGACATCGTCTTCAGGCGCCATGCTAAATATCCTGTGCTCTTTTCGCAATCATAGAAATGCTCCTGTTAATAAAAAAAAATGACATAGTTCCATCATTCATTGTTCTTTTATCACAGATTAAAATCTGATAAACTTTACAGAGCTTGCTATGTTAACTAGCTTAGCCTGCCTGGTGTCTCAATGAGCTATTGTTACATTACAAGTCAATTTCCCTATTCACTTCTATTCAAACTGAGCACAATGTTTTCCCCTAATGACACTTAAGAGTTCTGTCTCTATGTAAAACTGGTATAATTTCTGAAAATAAGTACTTTAAACGTACATAGCCCTTTGGAGAAAAAGGATCCTTCAGTGAAGGAAAAAGTGTAATGATCCCCAGGGCATACTTCTCCTTCTGTTTACGGGACGGAATCCTCCTTTAAAGAAAAAGCAATTTAAAAAAATAAATAAACATGTCCTACTACAGGGCACTAATTCAATGCCATTCATTCAGTTTACAAAAAACAGTTTAACGGTTAAAACAGTTTAAGACGAACTTACCCATGCATTTCAGTCATATGGCTAGCCAATATGTTGACAAGCTGCCTCCGGGTCCGATGATTCAGTAATTTCTGACTTGTACACTTCAAGGACATGCTGACCTCCAGGTTTCATAACCAAGGCATTTTCTACCATCTATTAAATCCACACGTGAGAAATGTTTTCACTATACAATTCAGAATCAAAAATTACTTTCATGGGATTTGTTGTAATGAGCGACTTTGTCTGTGACAAATTCCACGTGCTGTGACTGGTTTGTGTACTCTTGCCAGTATCAAGTTATCAAATACAATTTACTGTACCACTTACTGTTTATGGCTGGCCAGTTAGAAAATGGTTGTCCTTCTTCCAGTTCAGTCCCACACACATCCACACAATTCTAAATTTCACATTTTGAAGTTCAAAGTTTACTGATGGTGTTGAGTCCAAATTGTATAAATCAATGACTCAAGTACCTCTTTTGCAGCCTCAGCCTCAGAAAACACTGTGGTAGGTGGGTTCCCATCTCTGAAGTTATGAACAGGTCTGTCTCTGGAGTGTCGAGTAAAGAGGTCATTGTCACTTGAAGGTGACAGCGTATCCGTGAGGGAAAATGCTGATTGATCTAAAGGAGGATTTTTGTTTTAGATACTTGTATAAAAAAGGAAGACAAAATGTATCCAAAAAGGTGTGGTGGTATATATATTTATCAATGTGTCACACTATGGTTTATATAATTGCATAATAAAAGGAAAGAAATGTAAATAATCCACCTAATCTTTAGTGACACCAACACACCTTAAATTGCAACGAGAGGATTTCATATGTTCACTCTACACCTAAGTGATTTTTAAAAAATGACAAAACAATACTTGTAACGGTCTGCGCTGGGCAGAACAGGGAGGTGGACACAAACACTGAGGAGAGCGAGATTTATTCAAGGGAATACCAAAACCGTGATTGAAAGGACAGGCGTGGGTCAAACCAGGAGGGCAGCCAGAACATGAAAGGTACACAGGCATACTTGGACAGGGAACTAAACAAAACGGAGAAACACGGAACAGGCAGAGATCTATACGGATGACAGAAACACAGAGCAAACTCACGAGCGGGATGAAAACAGCGAACAGGAAAGCACAACTGACAGAATGAACAAAACAACCGATAACTAGACCTGGGAGACACAGGGACTAATATACACAGAACTAACTGGGAACAGGTGAGAACAATAACGACGGGCGTGGCAGACAATAGGGAATTATCAAAATAAACAAGCAGGGCGGGACAAACGGGCAAGGAACACAGACACGAGGGAACCCAGAGTGACAGCTAGGAGAGGGGGCGTAGCCATACGTGACAATACTGGTCATTATTTTATGAACAGTAATTTACAGTTAAAATACAGTACACCAAATATGCACTTTTGGGTCATGGAGTGAAAGAAAAATAATCTAAACTGCAAAGTTAATTTTTTTCAGAAAAATATATACAACTTTGACATAGCAAGCTGTGGCTTTGTATAGCAAGAATGGGATGCTTATAACCAAACGTACATTTGCAAACTTATGCTGGTAGCATGATTATACTGACTACAATGCAAATTCTAACAAAACCTACCTTCATCAGACTCACTGTCACGTACTGTCAGGCATAAGTCAGGATTGGCCTCCATCAGTTCAAGAAGGATGTCTTCCTCCACTGCCGTGTCACTTTCATCAAAAATGTACAGTTCAGATGCACTGGGAATCCCAAACTTGTTTTTGACTATAGGAAGAGCAACAAGACACAGGATGACAAGCCTGTACCAGGTTCAAAACTAAACATTAGTATACAGTCAAATCCATGCACCTTGAACACTAAAAGCTCCAGTCGCAAAATGGCACATCCTATGCATTTTTAAATATAAAGCCAAAGTTCCAATGGAAAAAAAGAGAATTCAGATTAGGGAAAGGTCTTAGGAGAGAATTTGTTCAGTTTATGGTAAAACCGACTGCAGTACCTGCATAATGTTCTGTATTTACTGCATATGGTTAATTGGAACCATACATAATTCATAACTAGAGTAAACATTTATTGACATCTGTTGCAAGATGATTACTTACAAAATTCACCTGCTGTTTTGCATTTTGTGAGTTTTAGTCAAATAAAATATTTTCAATCATGTATTTCAATTTTGAAATTAATATATTAAAGTAAAAATTTCATCTCGTTAACCCAATACCATGGCTCGCCACACCCCTAGCAAGTAGCTCCCTGGCTTCTGGTTACTAATGTTGGCAGTGCCATTATTAATGTGATAATGTGACTTAGGGAATTAAATGCCAGTGACAATGATAATACAATAGCATAACAAACTACATTTTAATTCATCATAGTTTGGGAAATATATATATATTTATTCACCTACTTCAGTCCACACTGTGTATGTAGTCAGTTATTGAAGCACTGGTCTTTGCTCCAGTGTCAAAAATACTGTTCAGTTATATACTATGTGAACAAACATACAAATAAACACAATATACAATGTCACGGTTATCAAATATTATTGAGGATATGTCTATGTATTGTACGATAAGTACAATATAAGAGTGTTGTACACTCTGATAAGTACAATATAACAGAGAAAACCTAACTTTTACAGGTGCAAGGGGTAATGAACTAAATCTCAACTTCAGCCAAATGGCCAGAAAAGCACAGAAAAAAGGTTATTCCAATGCTATTGGTAGATCTAGCCATGAACGCTAGATAAATCTGACCAATAACCAGCAAACAATTTTGGGCGTAAAGTTGTAAACTGCATCCATGCAAAAGACAAACTACACTAGCATGACAATAATGGTGGCAAATGTTGTGATTGTCATCTTAATCCCTTCATAGTTTGTTTACATTACAGTATTGAATCAACAGCTTATCATAATTTATATATTTTGAATAGTCATAAAGTATTAATCAAATCTCTATTATTAATCACTATATGTTTTGCTTACATTATATTAAGGATCAAGTTGCTAGAATGACGGTGTAAGCGCTTGTGTGCCACTTCCAATACTCCATGCGTTTGCAGTAGGCTAAAATGGGATGTGTAAGAGAAGGCTCACTGTGGCCTTATGTGGTGAGGCCAGGTAGTAAGACCTCGCTTCCAGAATAGAGACAGCTGTAGGTTGAACTATGGAATGTGCAGCTCCTATGTTTAGAGGAAAGCATATATAATGGTGAAGAGAGCAGACAGCTTCAGAGCTGCACATGGGGTGACATGATTAGGGTATGTGAGCTCTCCAGAGATCTCTGTATTAAATTAATTAATAGGCCTATGTGTATTTTTTAATAAAAGGCTAAAGACAAGACTGGTAATGTTTTCTTTTGCAATCAACGAACACGCTGCGCTAAGGTAAGAAAAGGTTAAAGCGCAACATTTTTGGTGAGCCCCGACGTGATTGCAAAATAATTTGGAACTTTTTTTTTTCTTTTCATCTAATGACTGACAGTTTGACCGTGCCGGCACAACAATAGTGGTAAAGCCGAACTTGTTAAAACAAATCTGCAAAATTTGAATTGCAACTAAATTGTGGTGAACTGACAGTACTTGGATGATTCTAAATTAAATCCTTAAATTTTCTTAAAATTAAATTAAGAAAAGGTTAAAGCACAACACAAATTAAACACATCAACAAATGACTTGAAACTCGCACCCGTCTTTGCTTATATTCCCACAACTAAAGCATGAAGCTTGCTAATATTTCACCTTAAAATGGTGTGGCAGTCACATGACTTATGTAGGTAGATAGATATGGATCGGAGGTAAATAAACTAGATTTTTTTTTCTCGCCGTGTGAAATCGGAAGTGTGGCGTGTGAGCGTGTGAAGACGGTCAAATGCGTGTGTCACACGCTCAATGCGTGAGACTTGAGAGCCCTGTTTAATGTTTTTTTATTTCCTTCTTTCACGGCGAAACGCAAATATCCGCCGAATATATGAGCCTAAGTGACCGAGCTGCAGCTGGAACGAGTACGTGCTGTATTCACTCGTTCACAGAAGAGATAAGACTGTTAAATCATTACCGTAGGTGATATAAACCAGAGATTTATCCATCTCTCTCTCTCCTGTCCACTTCTCTGCGCCCACCATGGGAGTTGTAGAAAGTGGCGGTTTGTTAATTAGGGCGATTAACAAACCGCCCATGGACTCAAACATGATGAAATACTTCGGTCGAGTTGTACGTCGGTGTTTTTGAAGTGGTCTTCCGATGCTGCTATCAGTATTGTTCTCCGCTAGCTCCCACACGCTAACTGTCCCCACAGTCAAACTGAGGACTGTGACAAATGTCATTTTTAAAAGATTTGCCAATCCTTTCTCACATTTCAAAAAGAGCTCACTTTTTAGCATCTGTGAAGTTGATGGATAATAAACAGGCAATAGAACTGTATCATACTATTAATGAACTAAAACTTTCAGATGATCCCTCGTCCACAAGTTATATCTCTTGTGGGTTTTTTTTGTTTATTTATATTAAAAATATTTGTTTATATTCTATATTTTAATATATTGTAATAACCTGTTGTGGTCTACGTTCAAACTGGTAAAAGTACTTTATCTTGATGCCATTTTTATTGTAATTGATTATTTTTTTACTTCAATAAAAAAAAATATATATATATATATATATATATATTCCCATAATTCCACATTTATTTATTTTTTTTTTTATATATTATATTTTTTTATTTAACCTTTATTTAACCAGGCAAATCATTAAGAACAGCTTTCTTATTTGCAATGGCAGCCTGGCAAGAGGCACAGCCTCTTGAAGAACATGCAACATACACATACAACATACACATGACGTCATAATACCTGCTCTGTCGTCATAACGACGGCACAACAAATGAGGGTATATATATAATTGCATGTACAGTATAATTCCATATCAGTCTGTGTAAAAACAATGATGTGGGAAGATATTAAAAGGAGTTTTCTCTGGTGCTGGTGCTGTGGCACCCAAGAAGATTTGGACACAGACACAGAGGAGATATACGGAGGAACAGAATTAAAACAGGAGACCGACAACACCCATGGCTTGAGTGAGTAAATGAGTACAATGGTGACACCTTATTTTGGGGCATATTTTGGGGCTTATTTTGTTCTTTTAACACAGCTGAATTTGGTGTTTATTGGTAAAACCAATAAGTGAAAAATAGAAAAAGAATCTGATAATTTGACAGGTTCATTTTTATGAAGTCAGTGGTGTTGCTATGGCAACATACCAACAAACCTAGGTCCACAAATAGTGATAGTCTCAATATAAATAAAATAATAACGATTCAATTACATTTGTGTCTTTCTGCTTGGCTTTGTATATTTATTGATTAGAAAAAGTCTTTAAAGGGATTTTTTATGGGTTGTGTATTTTCTGGACTATAGAGCGCACCTCAATATAAGCCGCACCTACCAAGTTTTTTTTTAATGGAAAATGTTGTATAAGCCGCACCAGGCTATATGTCGCATATATCTACTGCTTATCTAATGCTTATATTAACACAGTTCAGCTAAAAAACATTGTAATATGTAATTAGGACTTGTTGAAAAAATCATTTTTGCAGTAGCACCTTTGAATGACAGTATTCTGGATGAGGCCTGTAAGGAGCTGCTTCTCGTTCTCCTGGACGAGACTGAGGACTCCTATAACCCATCTCTAGGTGACCAAGACACATACAGAATATCAATTTGATAACATATTTCATAATTTGCTGACATCAACGTGTTCAATAGCTATTCATATCAGACAAGCACACATTAACACAATTCAGATGAAAAACATTCACCTGTTACTTTCATGTAATATTTAATTATGGTTTCTTGAAAAAATCATTTTTGCAGTAGCACCTTTGAATAACAGCGTTCTGGAGGAGGACTGGGAGGAGGACCTCCCCGTTGGCCTTGATCAGATTGAGGTCTCTCTGAATAACAGTATTCTGGATGAGGCCTGTAAGGAGCTGCTCCTCGTTCTCCTGGACGAGACTAAGGACTCCTATAACCCATCTCTAGGTGACCAAGACACATTCATACAGAATATCAATTTGATAACATATTTCATAATTTGCTGACATCAACGTGTTCAATAGCTATTCATATCAGACAAGCGCACATTAACACAATTCAGATGAAAAACATTCACCTGTTACTTTCATGTAATATTTAATTATGGCTTCTTGAAAAAATCATTTTTGCAGTAGTACCTTTGAATAACAGCGTTCTGGATGAGGACTGGGAGGAGGACCTCCCCGTTGTCCTTGATCAGATTGAGGTCTCCTACAACCCATCTCTAGGTGAATCTCAAGTTAACATATTGTAATTTGCTGATATCAACATGTTCAATAGTTATTTTCATATAACTCAACTCAACTTTATTTATAGAGCACTTTAAGAACGGCAGCCGAAACAAAGTGCTGTACATAAGAATAGAACATTAGAAATAAAACAAATAATAACAAAAAATGGATAAAAAATATTAACTAAAGCGGTAAAAGGAATCAAATCAAAGAATTAAACTAAAGCAGTAAAAACTAAAAATATACAGTCTCATGCTGTGTTTAAAGCCAATGAATTAAAGTGAGTTTTAAGACTTGTTTTAAAAATGGGCAGTGAAGGGGCTTGTCTAACATGCAGTGGTAGGTTGGTAGGTTGTTTATTCCATGCCCCACCTGTCCCATATAACCCAAACAAAATGGTAATAAAATACAAATGGGGGGGTGGCGAATGTAATTGGACCGGTACAAATTCATTAAAGGGCCGAATCTAGCCCTGGTTCACACTGTTCCGCAGACATTTTAAACATCCGGGGCTTATGCAAGACGAACAGGCATTAAAACGGTTCAGAACTTAAAAAGGTTCATTTCTTCCAATTGCTTGCGCCCCACCTGCAATACCCATGCGCCCCACTAGTGGGGCTTCTCACTTTGAGAAACGCTGATCTAGGAGCAGCAATGGAAAAAGCTCTATCCCCTCTGAGCTTACGCTTTGCATTACTTCTGGCGTCTCCTGCCACAGGGCATATGGTGTCACATGTATCTCTGTAGGGAAGAGCAGGGCTGCCTTTGTAATTCACCCAATGATGGAAAAAAATTATTACAAAAAAATAACTATATGCACTTGAACTTACAACTATTAATATATTTTGATTTAAGCATGAATGTTCATCACAAGTGCCAATCTAAAGTGGCTAATCTGTGTAGCATCAGCCAGAAACTACTGGCTGAGGCACTCACCCAAGTCAGCCAGGTGAGTCTGGATGTGTAAAAATGTACTGTATATCTCTGTAGACGTGTCTCCATATGGTGGTCTGTGTGAGGGTTCGAGTCCTCGCCCCCTGTCCCGGATCAGCCACCAGACACTCATCACTGCGGAGCACTTCACCTTCCACAGTGTACTGGGCAAGGGAGCCTTTGGCAAGGTAGAGTCTTCCCCGTCACACTGCTCCCGCGTCCTCCACACACGCACTGACTCTGTGTCTTATCATTTTTACATGTCTGTCCTTTTGCCCTTCTATTATTAAATACTATCTCCACAAGAATAGACCAAACAAACACTATTCCATCAAATCTTCATATTTCATGGATGTGTGTGTGTGTGTGTGTGTGTGTGTGTGTGTGTGTGTGTGTGTGTGTTTTCTTTCACTCTGGTCTGTTTGTCTATTTCTCTCCCTTGGTCCCTGCTCAGGTTTTTCTGGCAGAACTTAAGGGCAGTGAGGAGTGGTTTGCCTTGAAAGCCTTGAGGAAAGATGTGGTGCTGATGGATGAGGATGTAGAGTCCACCATGGTGGAGAAGCGGGTGCTGGCGCTGGCCTGGGACTGTCCCTTCCTAACGCACCTTTACTCCTCTTTTCAGGCCAAGGTAGTAAAGAACAAATGAAAGGTTATATTATACAGTTCCTCCACCTCTCAGTCAATAGTAATGGGATGTCCAGCAGGACACTTTTGTGTAGGCAGTAATTAACCACACCAGGCATTGTCACAACTGTTTACTGTAACTTATACTTCATGGAATCACTGTGGTATTTAAATGATTGTTGAGTCAGTAATTCTGCTTGTACTCATACCAAAGTGTTTATGGCATTGTCTGCATGTTAGGAATACTTGTACTTCGTAATGGAGTACCTGACTGGAGGTGACCTGAACTTCCACATACAGGAGGAAGGATCCTTTGACCTCTACAGAGCCACGTGAGGCAACACACACACACACAATGCTGTTTTTTGTATGCCTTATATAAATATAAACGTAGGTATGTGTAATTATAGTGCGGTCTGATGGCTCCTGGTTTGTTTCTTCCTTCCAGATTCTATGCAGCTGAAATTGTGTGTGGACTGCAGTTCCTCCATGGAAAAGGCGTCATCCACAGGTTACACACACAAACAAAGCTAAATTGACATTCTGTACTTTCACCTTTACTGTTCTTGTCTACTAAACCACATTTTTGCCACATTTTTGTAATTCTCTCCTGCATTAGAGATCTCAAGTTGGAAAATGTCATGCTAGACAGAGATGGTCACATAAAGATAGCGGATTTTGGACTGTGTAAGGAGAATATTTTTGGTGACAATCGTGCCACATCCATCTGTGGGACACCATACTACATGGCCCCTGAGGTATGAGATGGCATCAAATTAATTTGACATTGAATGTTCTCACCTGTAGCAATGTCAATGTAACTCAGTATGCCCTGAATGTGAATGTGTGTGTGTCTGTGTAGATCATTCTGGGTCAGCAGTATACTTTTTCTGTGGACTGGTGGTCATTTGGTGTGCTCCTGTATGGGATGGTGATTGGTCAGCCTCCATTCAATGGTGATGAGGTAGATGATCTTTATGAGTCCATCCTTACGGACACACCTGAATTCCCTGACAGTATAACACTGGATACCAGAGACCTGCTAGAGCGAGTAAGCATGCACAAAACCACACCTGATGACACATTAATAATAGTAATAATACTAATAATACTTCACAACCAAGACATGAATAGAGTTCTGCTATTATGCACTTAGAAAGGAGACACACTGAGATATTTCTATTATGAATAATATTCTTGCTTTTGGTTTTCTTCCATGAACAAAGCTGTTTGAGCGAGACCCTTCTCATAGACTGGGTGTTGTGGGGAATATCAGAGGTCACTCATTCTTTGAGATCATTAACTGGGCTGATCTGGAGAGAAGAGAAATCAAACCCCCTTACGTGCCAAAAGTGGTATGAGCTTTCTTTCCATTTCTTACAGTCATCTCTCATTCCTGTTTTTTTTTTATTTTTTACTTTTCATACTGTATGCTCATAGAGCAAATTGCAAAAATACAGATACTGAAATGCAGCCTCTGTTCATCATGTGATTTGCTTCCATTCTCCTCCAACCACAGAAATCATCCAATGACTCTAGCGACTGCGAGCAGGAATTTTTAAATGACCGCCTGTCCATGTGTGAGAAAGGTGTGTTTGGCCTAACCGACCAGGGTGCCTTTGCTGGCTTCTCATTTATCAACCTGCGCATGGAGCATCTCCTGCAGTGATGGACAACCTGCTGATTGTTGTGTAAATGAATGATTAAATTTTACAGCCAGTATTTTTATGTGTCACTGACTCTCCCTTCTCAAAATAAAACCTGTATTTTGGGCATGGATTTTAGACTACACCCAATATCAGGGGTGATTCACAGAGGTGTCAACTGGCCATAACTGCTCCTCCAGGTTATGTATTCCATTTTAGGCAATATTTGAAACACCCTTGCCAAATCCATGTAGATTTTTTGTTCCAGTAACCATTCATTATTGTAATTCAAAAACATTAGATAATCCCTCATTGATTGTGTTAATGAATGCCACAAGGCAAAAAGCTTAGAAAGGAAATAAATACAATGCATTTTAAAATGTATTGTAATGACTGAGAGCTAAGAAGCAGACACAAATGCTGAGGAGAGCAGGGTTTTATAGCTGGAGTGCTAACATAGAGGATACGAGGGTAACGAGGCTATCACAAATCAAGAACTAACAACCAGACCGGATAACTCGGACAACAAAAGACAGAGGATAAAACAAATACAAGAACTCAGAACAAGGCAGATAAACACACAACCAGGGGGGTGTTCCAAGAAGCGGGTTAAGCGAGAAAACCCGGGTAAGTTAACTCAGAGTTCACGGAAACTCGAGGTTTTCCATTCCAGAAACCGAGCTTAGAGAGAACCGGAGTCAGTTACTATAGCAACTTATGCTCTGAAGCTAACCTGCTCGCTGGCAGGTTAACTTGGACCTGACCCAGAGTTACAAACAAGTCATCATGACGTGTCCTTTCCTCGAAGATCATGTGGATATTGAAACTCAGTTTATTCGCTGAGTTCTTCGTCGGGAACGCCTTATAAAACCCCGAATAGACATAGGCCTACTATCATTTTCGGATTATTTTTTAATGAACGTTATCGTTTTTCAGCACAATCCAATACTTACATCAATAAAATTATTAAGCGTCACATTTCAAATATTACACATCGCGGATCAGCCCTAAATTCTCTCCAGATTGTTATACATCGCTCTTCGTTTTTTGCTAGTGGAAGTTTTTTTTATAGTGTAGATAAAAGATGCGGGATCTGTCAGCAAAGCTACTGTATGTCGGTCTGTCCAAAAACTATGTCTGGCATTAAATTGACTAGTGCCCAGTTTTGTGGTGTTTCCTGGGCTTAAGCCAGTTATGGACATCAAAGAGGAATTCCACAGCATCGTTGGTTTGTCTTTAATTCACACGGACAATAAAGAAATTAAGCAAAGGAGAAGCAGTATATAACAAACTTAATACCATTTACATTTTAAGGATTTCCTAGAGTGGTTGGCTGCATTGATGGAACCTACATATGCTACCTATTCCAGCACCATTAGAACATGAAGGCGATTACATAAACAGAAAATCCATCCATAGCATTAATGTACAGGTACTAACCTTTATAATACTTAATGAATAATGTACTTATCTTTAATGGTAACAAAACTAATGTAGCTATTGCCACCAGCCACTTTCCCTCAAACTGGACATATATAGACTTACCTCCCCCTGACTATATCTCAGATTTGCCACCAGTCCAGAGACCAGTCCACCAGCCCTTTGGTGTTAAATCAGTGTAGTTAAATCAGTGTAATGCAGTGTAATAGTTAAATCATTGCAAACCCTAGTGTGATTATAGAACACTATGACGGCCTCCTTCATGGAGACAGAGGGTATCCCTGCCTGTCCTATAGGCCTACCTTATGACTCCCTATTCAGATCCTGCACCTGGACCACAGTCCCGCTACAATCAGGCCCACAGCAAAACCAGGGCAAGAATTTAAATGACCCTAGGAATCCTCGAGGCCAGGTTCCAGTGCCTGAAGGGGCTCAGAGTAACCCCTGATAGGGTGTGCCACATAATAATGGCATATGTGGTATTACACAACATTGCAACCATCCAGGAAGAGCGACAGCCTACCATCTTTGACATGCCCACAGATGAGGAACCTTACATGCATGTGGGTGACAACAGAGATGGTGGAGTTGTCAGAGACTCCATCTGCAATCACTGCTTTCCACATTAAATCATGCACCACCACCCACCCCACCCCACCATCCACCCTGTAACCTTTTAATATACATTACAGTCACATTCACTGTTATGTTTCATTATTTCATTTTTCTTGTAAATAAATATATTTTAGAATATATTTTAAGAATAAGATATACTTATATACAGCCATACCACTTTGTACTATATTCTTATACTTCATTTTTATCTGATGCCATGTGTGTTTCACACCACTCAGATTAGACCTGGAATCAGTAAGTGTTCAATTAAAAAATATTTAAAAACTCAATACAGTATTATAAAGGTGGAGAAAATAATAATATAATCGCACCCTTCTGCTAAATATAAAAATATCTTTTTCACTCACGCATTAACTCTGTTGGCAATTTTTTGACATGCTGACTGCCTTTCTCTAGCAGCTACCGCAGTATTACATTTACGTTTAATAATATCTAAATATTCTGAATACGCAGTCATTAATACTCCTAAGCTACAGTGGTGTGAAATACGATGCTCGGCTGATTTTCGCGTTTAAGTCCATGATAAATCCTATTTATCTGCGTTCCATTAAGAATGCCTTTTATAGTTACGCGTGAACGCGCTTCTGTCTGGGTCAACCTACTCAGAGTTGAGCGACCCTGATTACTTTAACTCCGATCAGCCGTTTTTGGAACCGAAAACTCTGAGTATGTCAGATCGGGGTAAGACAACTCAGAGTTCAGGGTTAAGTTTAGAGTTTGTTAACCCCGCTTTCTGGAATACCCCCCAGGATTACCACCACAATGACTTCCAAAGAGGGACTGAAACACAGGGAGTACAAGTACCAAACACATCAAGACCAACTAGAAACACCTGAGCTGAAAGCAAGGAAGGAGGGAAAGACAAGACAAGGTGAACAACAGAAGACACGGACTGGACTAACTGGGGAATGGATCTAAACAAGGTTACACAGAAGACATGGACTGGACTAACTGGGGAATGGATCTAAACAAGGTTACACAGAAGACATGGACAGGACTGACAGCAGGAGAGAACACCGACAGGGGTGTGACAGACAGAGGGAAAGCATAGAAACAGGGCGGGATAAACAGACGAGGAGAACACAGGCACATTGAACAGTACCGGAGTGACAGCTAGAGAGGGGGGCGTGGCCCTATGTGACTTGTATATTAACCATGCATATTTGCACAGGTTAACATTTAAATAAGTGTTTTGTCTTATACTGTATATGTGTATGGTGTATAGTGGAAAGATATATATTTGGCTCTCTTGGCTTTATGTGTGGTATATATGTGCACTGTGTGAGTATTGGTGCATTTAAGCTATTTTTACTACTTGCCAATTAAACACGAGCATATGATCAAATGGTTTATATAATACACTGCTTTTTGTTGTATTCTCATATTTAGAGATACATGCTCATATGCTGCTTTATGGGAAACATTTGTAGGTGCAGTCATATGAAAAAGTTTGGACATCCCTATTCATCTTAATCGTTTGTTGTAATCAAAATTTGGGTTTTTGCAACAGCTATTTCAGTTTCATATATCTAATAACTGATGGACACAGTAATATTTCAGGATTGAAATGAGGTTTATTGTACTAACAAAAAATGTGCAATATGCATTAAAACAAAATTTGACAGGTGCAAAAGTATGGGTACCCTTATCATTTTCTTGATTTGTATACTGCTAACTACTTTTTACTGACTTATTGAAGCATTGAGCTTTGAACTTCATAGCCAGGTGTATCCAGTCATGAGAAAAGGTATTTAAGATGGCCACTTGCAAGTTGTTCTCCTATTTGAATCTCCTCTGAATAGGAGATCATGATGGGCTTCTCAAAACAACTCTCAAAATGATCTGAAAACAAAGATTGTTCAACATAGTTGTTCAGGGGAATGATACAAAAAGTTGTCTCAGAGATTTAACCTGTCAGTTTCCACTGTGAGGAACATAGTAAGGAAATGGAAGACCATTTCACAGACCACCTCCAAAGAGCTGCAGCATCATCTTCCTGCAGATGGTGTCACTGTGCGTCGGTCAACAATACAGCGCACTTTGCACAAGGAGAAGCTGTATGGGAGAGTGATGCGAAAGAAGCCGTTTCTGGAAGCACGCCACAAACAGAGTCGCCTGAGGTATGCAAAAGCACATTTGTACAAGCCAGTTTCATTTTGGAAGAAGGTCCTGTGGACTGATGAAACAAAGATTGAGTTGTTTGGTCATACAAAAAGGTGTTATGCATGGTGGCAAAAAAACAGCATTCCAAGAAAAACACTTGCTACCCACTGTAAAATGTGGTGGAGGTTCCATCATGCTTTGGGGCTGTGTGGCCAATGCCAGCACCGGGAATCTTGTTAAAGTTGAGGGTCGCATGGATTCCACTCAGTATCAGCAGATTCTTGAGAATAATGTTCAAGAATCAGTGACCAAGTTGAAGTTACGCCGGGGATGGATATTTCAGCAAGACAATGATCCAAAACACCGCTCCAAATCTACTCAGGCATTCATGCAGAGGAACAATTACAATGTTCTGGAATGGCCATCCCAGTCCCAGACCTGAAGATCATTGAACATCTGTGGGATGATTTGAAGCGGGCTGTCCATGCTCGGCGACCATCAAACTTGACTGAACTGGAATTGTTTTGTAAAGAGGAATGGTCAAAAATACCTTTATCCAGGATCCAGGAACTCATTAACACCTACAGGAAGCGACTAGAGGCTGTTATTTTTGCAAAAGGAGGATCTACTAAATATTAATGTCACTTTTCTGTTGAGGTGCCCGTACTTTTGCACCTGTCAAATTTTGTTTTAATGCATATTGCACATTTTCTGTTAGTACGATAAACCTCATTTAAATCCTGAAATATTACTGTGTCCATCAGTTATTAGATATATTAAACTGAAATAGCTGTTGCAAAATATGACTGTATGTAGTTTTAGAATATGTCACATCTATTTAAATATCTATTAACATCACATCAAGTGGTAGTATTTTACCAAATGTAGTATGAAGATATGTACATATTTATTGTGCCAGGATGTTTCTGTGGTGTCTTCCAGTTTCCTAATCCACAGGATATTTTAATTTATTTTTGTACCTTCAATATTGAACTTTTTTAGGACACTGGTTACACCATTGCGCCGTCTAGTGGACAGTTTTAAAATTGCCTTGATTTGAAAATCAAATGCTAAGAAACAGACTTTTTTAGTTGTAATCCAGCAGTATAATTTTGACTAATATTTTATATTAAGAGACAGTAAAGTGTATCAGTGAAAATTAATCAAAATAGACTAATCTTATAAATTTCATCGCCTGCAACTGGTTCAGAATGCAGCTGCCTGGTTTCTTCTAATACTCGCAAGCACGATCACATTACTCCTGTTCTTTACTCTCTTCACTGGCTCCCAGTAAAATTTAGAATTCAGTTTAAAATCCTGTTTGTTTTCTGTGCAGTCCATGGACTCCCTACATAGGTGACGTTATAAAGTTACATCAGCCTGGCAGAGATCTTCGTTCAGGTGGACAATATCTACTGGAGGTTCCACGGTCTAGGTGTAAGCAGTGGGGTGATGGATCTTTCGCAGTAGCAGGTCCTAAATTGTGGAATGCCTTGCCTACTGTTCCACGTTCCATCACTGATCTACCAATATTTAAAGCCAAACTTAAAACACACTTATTTAGGATGGCTTTCAACATCTAATTATGTGCAAATGGTATCATTGCCAACTGCACACGGACTAAATCACCATACTAGTTTATAAAAACGTTTATAAAAAAGACCATACTAGTTTATTTTTGATTCCATTGTGTACAGCGCTTTGATCAACTTTGGTTGTGTAAGGTGCTATATAAATAACTGATGATTGATTGATTAATTAAAATAATATTTAATGAACATTCTTTATTTGCAGAAAAGTCTGATTTAAATTCCATTTGAGTTTTGCACTTGTACATGTTCTGCACTTATTGTACTGTATTTATTTATTATTTTTTGCAACAGCTTACATATTTGTTGCATCATTTGACTCATTGTTAAATATTTAATTTGAACTCTGTGACTGGACAGAGATAAGAGAATATGAACAGAATTTAATGTAATTAAAACATTCATCCAAAATATTTATCCAAAATGTTTTCATTTAAATGTGGACAACAATTGGGCATATCGAGTTCAGAAATGGTTGTAACATATGTGTTTAGCTATATCCCTAGAAGTATAGGCCATAAACAAAGCTACAGTGTATTAACTGAATTAAGGAAAACAAATGTAGGCATCAATGCATTTTTGTATCATGCCTGAATGGGCTACCTCTTATGCCTACTAATTTAAACAGAGACTTTTCAATTATGTATATGTTAGAATATTTTGAATTGATCATTGAACATTTCCAGAGTGCTCAGTGATGACAAACAATGCACCTGTCTATCATCAAATGTATAGTGGGCCAACTTTGATGATTATAAAAGGAAAATAATTTGCATTAATTAACTCCTGGGGCAACTGAATTGTTAAATAATAATATAAATAAAGAGGTATGTAATGCATGAAGGGTTTCACAGAATGCTCATATTACAACAAACAGTCCTCTAAAACTAAGTGCATGAAACTCACCATGTGGTCAGGAAACTCACCCTAGTTCATCAGGCAGCTAGAAGACTCAAAGAATCAGTCACTAATTAGCAAACAGATGTTCATCTTCTCTGAAATGTCACTGACACCAGCAGTCATTGTCATTACACTTAAAATCGTCCTCAGAGCCACAGCTAATATAGCTGAGTGCCGCATGTACAAACGGGCTTCTCAGGTACCCTGGCAGAATGGCCTGGAGACCCGAAGGAAGGTCAGATTTGTCATCATTAGTGAGAGGATACATGTCCTGAATTTAACTCAGACCTGTAAAGACACCAAACAAGCCAACAAACAAGAAATTTCATGGCGTACTTCAAGATACTGGAGTCTCAGAAAGAAACGTTTTATCTTTTTCTGAGTGCAGTTTGTGGAGAACAGTGTACACATCTGTGTTTTTGACTAGACCTCAGTGTACACGTGTTTTTGACTAGTCCTTGGTGTACATATACATGCAGTCATGGTCTGGGGATTAGGGAACTGGTCTTGTGACTGGAGGGTTGTGGGTTCAATTGCCAGGCCATGACTGAAGTGCCCTTGATCAAGGCACTTTACTCCAACCGGGTGCCGGGTTGTCCACTTCTTTGGGCACTCCAAAATATGCCCAAAGGAATCTCAAAAACAACGTGACAAAGGCACAGATATCAAGTAAATGTCTACATACAAACGTGTACATTTCTTATTGTTATGCTCAACACGTGATTGATAGTTACACACAGTCTATTAAAACTATCAAAGGATTGCAAAGCATTTCGAAAACTGCGGCAAACACACAGAACACCATGAAAGCTGATTCCACATAAAACCACGAATTGCATTTAATAATAATTAGTAATAACACAGCCCTGATCCCTCGGTTACTACGTGTTGAATCTCTAGTGCTTACAAATTCTTTCTAGTTATGCAGAGATGCACTCTGTAAACATTTTTATAATTTCAAAAGTGTAACTGCCAAAAGTGTAACTGCCGATTTGTTATAAAAGTTCTAATCATCTATTAGCAGAATACCAGCTTACTGTCACGGTGAGGCGGCCCCCTACCGGCCGCCTCTGTCCACAGCGGCTGTGTTGTTGTTGTTTTGTGACGTCGTGTACGCCCCTCAGGTGGGCGGAGCCCGTGATCCGTTCCCACCTGATGGTCGTTTGTCTGTCTATATATGTCTTGTCTTTGTACCAGTTGACCGCTGGTCATTATATCCTTAATTTGGATCTATTGCACGGGTTTTAGGTTTGCACACTTTATATTAAACCATCCTTTTTCCCTGAGACTTGGCGTGATCGCTTCCTTTTTGTTGCTCACACCTGCCCGTCACAGAATGACCAGCCACCCTTCGGAAGCCGCCGAGTCTCTTTTACTTTCTCCTTTGTTCGTGGTCATGTCTCGTGGTAAGTGTTTGTCTGCGTAGTGTTTTGTTTGAAGAGCTCCGCCGTGCTTTTGTGTTTTGTGTGTGTGTGTAGCACGGCGAGGACCAGGGCAGTCTGCCCTGAGAAAGCTCTTCGGGTCTGTTGTCAGTGTGTGTGAAGAGTTCCGCCGTGTTTTCGAGTTGTGTCCGTGGCACGGCGAAGACCAGGAATGTCTTCCTGGCGATAACTCTTCGTGTTGTTGTGAATGTGTGTATGCGTGAACGGACGTGTCGATCGGTATGCGCGCTCGTTGTGTTATGTTACATGTTCTGTGTGTGACGCGGGTGCCGCTCCTCACCGTCGCCTCGCTCCCCGTGTTGTTTTGTGTTTCATGTGGGGAGCGACTGCGAACGTGAGCGGCGCGTCACTGTGTCTGTTTATGTAGAGCGCGCGTTTGTGGGTCCCGTCTGTTTGTGTGTACGCCGTTTTTTGTTTGCTTGTCTAGTCTTTGCGTGTGTGTTGTGTCCTAACGTGTTGTCTAATGTTTGCGTGTAATTCCACGCATGCTCCTCCCCCTGAATGTGTGTTTGGGGGGGGACCGGCTGTGGTCCCGTGCCATGGGGTGTGGCACGGAGGGCGTCGCTCCCGAGGGAGGCCCTGACCAGGTAAGTGGGGGGTTCTCCTGAGTTAGGATGGAGACCCCTCCCCCCTGGAGGGGGGATCAGGGTAGTGCGCGTTTGTGTTCTGTGTTGGTGTGTGTGGGTGTGTGTGTGCATTTGTGTTTTATGTGCAGGTGCTTCTCCCTGGCGTTGAATCGTGGCATTCCTGGACCTTGTGGGGGTCTCCAGCTGGCAGGAGCCCCCTTATGTTGTGGGGTGACCGGAGCCCGGTCGGAAAGAGCCCCTCCCTAGAGGGCTGGGGCCCCCGGATGTTTGGGGACCATGGGGCTCCGGTCTGAAGAGCTCCTGCACAGGACGGAGACCCTTCCACGGGGTCCTGGAGGTGACGTAGCCACGCCCCAGGGAGGTAACCTGCACACACATACACCCCGGACGGACAAGGAGCCGAGGCCCGCCGTCCTCGCACCTGTGGGGCTATGCGGCTTAAGGCCGGTTAGGGCGTGAGGGCCCTGTGACCGACCGGGGCGTGGTTTTGTCTTGTTGACGGCCCAGTGGGTCCAGGGTCCCGCCCAGGGAGGTGAGCTGACTAATGTTATGTGTTTTGTGTTTCAGCTCGTGGACTGCAGGAGGTGTGTCCCTGCCTGTCCTTGCCTTCCTGCCCCTTCGTGTTGTTGTGCAGCCGCTGTGTGCCACACACCCAGTGGAGGGGAGTGCGGCTTGGTGGGGGGGTCTGTCACGGTGAGGCGGCCCCCTACCGGCCGCCTCTGTCCACAGCGGCTGTGTTGTTGTTGTTTTGTGACGTCGTGTACGCCCCTCAGGTGGGCGGAGCCCGTGATCCGTTCCCACCTGATGGTCGTTTGTCTGTCTATATATGTCTTGTCTTTGTACCAGTTGACCGCTGGTCATTATATCCTTAATTTGGATCTATTGCACGGGTTTTAGGTTTGCACACTTTATATTAAACCACCCTTTTTCCCTGAGACTTGGCGTGATCGCTTCCTTTTTGTTGCTCACACCTGCCCGTCACAGGTCCAGCTCAAGATATTATGCTCTAATAATTTTGACCAAATTCTTTGCATGTGACATAAGACAAATGTCCACTCTGTTACAAGACATTCTCATCTCTATTAATAAGTGTTCTGAATGCACAGTTATTTTAATATTCATATTTTCTAAAAGTCAAAATGTCCCTCACTTTATCCTGCAAATGTATTTAAAGGAAGTATTAATAAACAAGCATTATCTAAAAAACATATGTTGTATTTTAAGTCACAGTGTAATTTCCATACATTTCATTTAGAATAAAAATGAATTTTAATGGAATTTGGTTACATTCTTAAATGATTTAATTTTTCCAGTTCATTCCCTGCATGTAACCACAAAGCTATGCATATTAATTGTTGTTTTTATTTAATTAATATATAAAAACACACAGGTAACAGGGTGGACAGAGGAGAAACAGGGTGGACAGGATGTAACAGGGTGGACATCACACATGTGAACAACAATACAATTAATTAAAGAGAAGCAACTCATGTCCCCTGCACCCCACTTTCAACCATAAAATGTATTGAACACCTAAAGTAAATATCAAGAACATTTTAAGTCTAATGATTTCATAGATGTTTCACCAACAATAAGTTATGGAATAACCCAGCAGCCGAGGTGTTTTTCTATGTAATTCCACACTGTCTTTTCTAGCTGGACAGACCTCTTATTTAAAGGTTTTGGCTCTTTCATCAGGCATACAATCTGGTCATCCCTGTACCAACTAATGTCCTCTCTTGGACTTGGCCAGTGAAACTTGTTTGTCCCATTCTTATGCATGCATTTCACTTTTACATCATCTTCAACCTCCAGGATGATTCCTGGGTAGGGTTCACCGTCATAGTTGACAATGCACCACTGACCAATATTTTCTTTCATGATGACCTCAGGCCGTTGTAGTTCTTCAATGGAATGTGGGCTTTGTAAGGTTGTAAGGTTGCTTGCTGGTGTGACCCTCCGAAATGGGCTGATTGAATTTCTTGAGAATACTTACAGGAGTAGTTCTCACTGAAGTCTATATGTAGTAGACATTCATTACTCCTCAAGTTTTCTCTCAGTTGTCTATAGGCCCTGTACTGCCATCGAATATTAAAGATGTGCCGCCTAAATCTGAACAGCCTGTCATGGAACTCACTTGCAAGTGCCTCCTCTGTTGTCATTACATTTTTCTTCACAGTGATTGTTTACCTTTTCCCAGACTCCTCTCCATCATTTACTTTGGCATTGTCTTCCAGAGACCATTGGGTAAGGGCTATCTCTGTGTTTGCAGGAGGTCTCAGCATTCTATGTGTTGAGCACACACAGTCTTTGCACTCACCATATGCACAGAGTTTGGATTTTGGATCACACATAGTTGCATCTACCATCTCCTCTATGTTTATTGATGCTAAAAGACCATGGCTGTACATGGTGTTGGCCATGAACTGTAAGTTCTCATGAGTTCTACATTGACAGGTTTCGCGATCAGCTTCTTTGGGCACCAGAACCCAAAATGGTCTTAAGGTGCAGAAACAAGAGTAAGAGACCCGATGTTCATTTTCTGAAAGGAACTTCTGGTGCAGATTCTTCATTGTGTCAGTTAGTAAGCGTTTCTGTTTTTTCTTCTTCTTTTGAGTTACAGTTTGCTTTCGTCCTGTTGTCATGCGACTGACATCGTCTCTTAAAAAGAAAGCCTTTACTTTCTGTTTGCATTCAGCTGGTAATCTGTTGCTCTTCTTTCTTTCAAAGATCATGAGCCCTCCATCTGGTCTTAGTATTCGCTTCTTTGAAAAGCCCAGTGTCGCCTGTGCAGCCCTCTGCAGCCTATATTTCTTTATTTCTAATATAATTTTTTTGTTGTTTTTGCAATAAGTTGCCTCGCCCGTTCCTTCTTGGTGTTTTTGTATTTATTTCTGATGTCCTCAATTATTGATTCCTGCAACAACAGCCTTCTCCTAATTGTGTTGTTAACTGTTTGATGGCGCAGCAGTGTATACACCCTGGAACGTGGTGATTTTTGCCCTCCTGCCAAGCGTTGGTACCTCTTCTTGTACTTTTCTGGTTTTCTCTTTTCCCTCCCCAACAAGACTTTTAGTCCTTCAATCTCTTTCTGGAGCCTCCTTCTCCCCTGTCTGGCATTTCTCCGTCCAACAACATATTGCCTAATGCACAGGATGCAAAATGTCACAATTTACAGTCACTCTACCAGATAAATGATTCTGTATACAATTTTAGAAAAGAAGGCCATTACATTAAAGCAAATTGATCTTGTACATTATTGCTATATCATATGTTTTATTATACCATTCCTTTATTAGACTACACAATGTTCTCATTTAACTGAGCAGTTTCATCTTTTAAAGAACAGGTTATTTCACTGTACACACATACACTGTAAAAGTAAAATCATCTACAACAATTCAATTCCAAATTCTTTCCCTATTGTTACGTTCTATCTCCCCCCTCCTTGACGAGCCACACCTCCGTGGTTGCTAGGGTCGGCCCCCTTTTGATTTCCTTGTTTATTTTGGTGGTTATGTCTTCTGTTCTTAGCTCCGCCCCTATTGATTAATGTTCAGCTGTTGCTAGGGGTTTTCTTGATTAGTTAAGGCTTATAATTCTCTTGGGTTTAGTTCTTCGTTGTAAGTCATTAAGTGTCCATGTTTCATGTTGGTTCTGCAGTTGGGTTGTGTTTCCATGTATAGCATTTCTCCGCGATGTTCGCATTCCTGTGCTTCTTGGTTTATAGCGAGTGTCAGTTTTGTGGGTCGTGTTTATGAATCGTACTTTGGATGGTCTATCAGCTTGTATTCGGGTTTTCTACATGGTTGTGTATGTTAATCAAACGTCCGTTTTCGTATGTGTAGTTTGATCCTGAATGAGTGATTGTTGCTGTGGTCGTTGCATTTAAAGTAATGTCTCTAGTACATTTGTGTGTTCTTTCTTGTTTGCATTTGTAGTAAAATGGTTAGGTTATTGGAAGAATTAAGTTAACCTGGTCATTGTCATTTTTGTGTTGCTCGTGTATGTTGTATGTGTAAGTTTATTTCAGCCTTTGTTGCTGTTAGTTCTACTGTTTTGTATGACCCAGTCTTTTATGCACTGTGTTGTGTATCTCTATGTATCAGAGTGCTTCAGCCTTCGTTGCTGTGTGAGTTTTACTGCTGTGTATAAACCAGTCTTTCATGTATTGTGTAGAAGACCAACATGCCGCGTCGATCTCGTAAAATACGAATCGGCGTTACCGCGATTCAACCAGTCTCGCTCTCAGTTCAAAATAAAACACACTCTGTATCGCATTTGTGTCCGCCCCCTTGTCATGAGTCGTTACAGTATGACTTACCAGATCAGGACACAGCGAGAGAGATACACTCGAGTCCTCCTTTTCAGGAACGAGATCAAAGTGATTCTGTTTTGACTAGTATTACTGCAGACATAGTTTCCTTGGAAAATAAGAACTCGTCTAGTAATCGGATAAGTTTCAAGGATCACTTGGACTTAATCCAAACAGATTTGTCATTAGACGTGTATGGCCGACCCGGTGTGTTGCCTTCTTTGATGGCTTGCCCTTGTGAATTCAGTGGGGAAAATGGTGATTTGGGGCTTTTTATTATGCAATGTAGTCTGTATGTCGAGCATTTGATTTGCCCAAAACCTCCGGAGAACATTTTAGTACTCTTCATGAGATCACGGTTGAGAGGTATGGCACTAGAATGGGCAGATCTAGTGTTATCTACTAGACCAACGGAGGCTTGGTCTATTGCAGGTTTTTTTGGGTTTCTTAGGCAACGTTTTTCTAAAAAGGCCTTGACTGCTTCTGGTGTAGAGAGCCCTGTTCCTCTCCCATTCTCTGGACCTTTGTTACAAGTACAGGCAAGAGCTCCAGTTGCATGTTCAACATTGGAATATAAGACTCTAATCGCCCACTGTGCTGATCCCATAGACTATGTTGGATGTAAGAGGACCTTTTGTCAGAGTGCTGAGATTGCTTCAGAGGAAGTTCCGGTTGCTACTGTGCCTTTGAGTGGAGACTCTGTGCCCATGGAACCCATGGATTCCTTGACCAGTGAGGCTACCTCTTTGACCCAGTGTGCTTTTGAAGACACTTTACCAGCAAACCAGTCGGGCCTCGGAGTTGTTCCCTTGTCTATGCGGGTTGACCTTGGTGCGGTTTCTCCTGCTAATCAATCTGACACTGACTCGGGTGTTTTGTTGGATGTTGCTATGGCGACAGCGGCTTTTACATCTGTGCCTTCTAGTTCCTCCTCGTCGTCGTCTGCCGCGCTGTCATGCGCCTCCTCATCGTCGTCTGCCGCGCTGTCATGCGCCTCCTCGTCGTCGTCTGCCGCGCTGTCATGCGCCTCCTCGTCGTCGTCTGCCGCGCTGTCATGCGCCTCCTCGTCGTCGTCTGCCGCGCTGTCATGCGCCTCCTCGTCGTCGTCTGCCGCGCTGTCATGCGCCTCCTCGTCGTCGTCTGCCGCGCTGTCATGCGCCTCCTCGTCGTCGTCTGCCGCGCTGTCATGCGCCTCCTCGTCGTCGTCTGCCGCGCTGTCATGCGCCTCCTCGTCGTCGTCTGCCGCGCTGTCATGCGCCTCCTCGTCGTCGTCTGCCGCGCTGTCATGCGCCTCCTCGTCGTCGTCTGCCGCGCTGTCATGCGCCTCCTCGTCGTCGTCTGCCGCGCTGTCATGCGCCTCCTCGTCGTCGTCTGCCGCGCCCTCCGGCGCCTCCTCGTCGTCGTCTGCCGCGCCCTCCGGCGCCTCCTCGTCGTCGTCGTCTGCCGCGCCCTCCGGCGCCTCCTCGTCGTCGTCGTCTGCCGCGCCCTCCGGCGCCTCCTCGTCGTCGTCGTCTGCCGCGCCCTCCGGCGCCTCCTCGTCGTCGTCGTCTGCCGCGCCCTCCGGCGCCTCCTCGTCGTCGTCGTCTGCCGCGCCCTCCGGCGCCTCCTCGTCGCCGTCTGCCGCACCCTCTGGTGCTTTCAACCTCAGGGCTCCCACGGCCACAGAACCTCCTGGTGCTTCCCTTGTGGCTGCAACAATTGCTCTGCCTTTTGGTGATGCCTCCCCATCGGTGACTCTCCCTGGTGACACAGAGACATTACCTCTTGTTCCCACTATCCGGAACAGGTCGCCACGCATACAGACTCCTTATGAAACTGTTCCAGTTCCTGAGGTCCGTCAGGGACCTGCCAAGGTTTCAGAAATACATCAGGGGCCCGTTCATGAAGACATACAGTCTTATATCCTGAATGTGCTGTCTAATATGGATCCTATGTGTATGCCCTTATTTCCTGCCCCCATTCCAGATTATGTATTGGTTCCAGTGTCTGTTCAGGTTTTTATACCAAGATTGGTTTCAATACACCCTGATATGTATGGCTTTGGTGTTTCTGTCCCTGTGTGGTTACCTGTATTGTGTTCCTTTGTTTATCTTGTTCCCGTCCATATGTCTGTTGTTTTGTCTATAATTAATGGAGTTGTAGCGTCATCAATTGCACCCAATCTTAGTTTGTCTGGTTCTTCACCCCTGTCCTCACCTGTGTTGAATAGGCCTGTTCCCGTCCCCTTTCCCTGTTCTGTTGATGGGTCTCGACCTGCGGTTCAGTCCCTTCCCGTGACTGTTTCCTCTGTGGGGGCCCCTGACGACGATTCAGCCTGCTCTGCGTTGGTGTCCTCAGGCTCTGTGCACATCGATGGGTCGTTCCGGCATGTTCCTGTTTACGACCCTCCGTTCTGTTGTCGCCTGCCCCATCTGAAGTCCGACTCATTGTCTGTCGTCTCTACTGAGGGTTGTGAACTGTCCGCTTCCTCTAGGCCCGAGGTTCCGGTGTTTGGTTTCTCCATTACTTCTGATCGGCCGTCCCTGGCTTCCCCTCCAGTTTTATCTGTTCCTGTTGTCTCTGGGTCCCTTTCGGGTCCTTCTTGCGTGCCCCGGAGTGGCACGCTTTAGGAGGGGGTAATGTTACGTTCTATCTCCCCCCTCCTTGACGAGCCACACCTCCGTGGTTGCTAGGGTCGGCCCCCTTTTGATTTCCTTGTTTATTTTGGTGGTTATGTCTTCTGTTCTTAGCTCCGCCCCTATTGATTAATGTTCAGCTGTTGCTAGGGGTTTTCTTGATTAGTTAAGGCTTATAATTCTCTTGGGTTTAGTTCTTCGTTGTAAGTCATTAAGTGTCCATGTTTCATGTTGGTTCTGCAGTTGGGTTGTGTTTCCATGTATAGCATTTCTCCGCGATGTTCGCATTCCTGTGCTTCTTGGTTTATAGCGAGTGTCAGTTTTGTGGGTCGTGTTTATGAATCGTACTTTGGATGGTCTATCAGCTTGTATTCGGGTTTTCTACATGGTTGTGTATGTTAATCAAACGTCCGTTTTCGTATGTGTAGTTTGATCCTGAATGAGTGATTGTTGCTGTGGTCGTTGCATTTAAAGTAATGTCTCTAGTACATTTGTGTGTTCTTTCTTGTTTGCATTTGTAGTAAAATGGTTAGGTTATTGGAAGAATTAAGTTAACCTGGTCATTGTCATTTTTGTGTTGCTCGTGTATGTTGTATGTGTAAGTTTATTTCAGCCTTTGTTGCTGTTAGTTCTACTGTTTTGTATGACCCAGTCTTTTATGCACTGTGTTGTGTATCTCTATGTATCAGAGTGCTTCAGCCTTCGTTGCTGTGTGAGTTTTACTGCTGTGTATAAACCAGTCTTTCATGTATTGTGTAGAAGACCAACATGCCGCGTCGATCTCGTAAAATACGAATCGGCGTTACCGCGATTCAACCAGTCTCGCTCTCAGTTCAAAATAAAACACACTCTGTATCGCATTTGTGTCCGCCCCCTTGTCATGAGTCGTTACACCTATTAACAAAGAATCCAACTGCCCACTTTCTTCTAACCTTGAGGGCCCTGGTTGTGAGGTGTTTTCTGGCTCTGGGGAATTTTCTGGACTTGGAGGAGGAGTGGTCATTGACTGAAACACTGTCTTTTCTCTGGCACGTTCTCTCTGCATTCTCTTCCTTTCTCGCCATTTCTTTCTCTGTGCTGTCTTCTCCCTTTCACTGAGATCTGACACTCTTTTTTTATTACCTTCATCTATGTTCTTTCTCCACCTCTCCTTCTCTTTATTGATATATTTCTGCCTTCTGTCAGGGTCTGCATCACGACGTGCCCTGTAGCACCTTTGCTTTTCTGCAGCAGACAACGGTGCCATTCCCTGACAAATATATGCATCCCATTTAAACCAATGCTTTTTTTGAAAGTACATAACATATAAATTCATATTAAATTAATGATAAATACCAATATTAGCTGGAAACACCCATTTATCTAGCCCCTTTATGTCCACCCTGTACCTTTGTGTTCACCCTGTTACTGTGCAAAACAGTAACAGAATGGACAGTAACAGGAGGGACATTTTATGCTAAATTTAACATTACTACTTGTGTGATGCTAGTTCATGCTAGTTTATAGCGACCACAGAGGAAGATTTTTAACATGTTTATTAACTATATTTTTCAAATTACAAAAAATAATTAGTTTCCACTATAAATATGCATAACAGAGTGGACATGTTATGCTTTACCACATCAGTGAACCTTTCTAAAACACTGAAAAAAGACTGAATAAGGAATGATACTCACTTTGCTTCTTGCAGATGATTTCCCTCAAAAATGAATGCTACTTCCTAAGAGTCATGTGACTAGAGGAGGAGTCAGGGGGGTGTGTCCAGACAGATTTTCCATTACAGTAACAGGGGGGACAGTCAACTCAGGGACAAAACTTATTTTAAAGATTTTAAGTGTTAAAAATGCATTGATATAAAAAAAATTACATTTGGTGAAGAATATTATAAATAAGGCAACACAACAATTAAAAAAAATTGAATTTTTAAATTTTTTCTTACATACATTTGTAAATGAATTTGAGGAAACATGATTGGGGACATGGCAGTCTAGCCTACTTGAGCTAAAAATCACAGTATTAATTTTAAATTAAATAATCCTGGGAACACACCATTGTTTTCTATGGTAGAGGGGAGGGTAATCATGTAGGACAAGCTTTTAGAAATAAGTATTAGTTAATTTTTACCCAAAATATATAATATTTTGTCATGGGGACTCAAATGGCACCGAATAGCAGGAATGACCCATATATATATATATATATATATATATATATATATATACATCAAAGGAATTACTCGAAACTAGCTAGCGGTGGTACGCTAACGACAGCTAGCGTCGCCACAGTGGGCGGAAATTATCATACAGTTAAGCCCGCCCACTAAGAGGGAAGATATGATTGGTCAATTTTGCTGTCATTTGAAACTGGTATTGTGCTGAATTATAACTGCCAGGCCCTCTGTAAACGAACAGCGGGCATCACAGTCCTGATAGGGGGAGACACAGGTTCACAGGCTTCCTCTTAACCCCTCACCTTCCAACACAGATTGAATAGATACAGTTGAATAATTTATTTGCTTATATTTTTGTAATTGTTTAGATGTTGATTGTCAAACTGTAAGTAGATAAAATAAAATTGGATAAATTATATTATATATATTTATGTTTTAAGAATATTTTAGGCCCTCTGAGAGGGCCTAAAATATAATTAGTGAGTGCAGTGTTTGGTCAGGAAAAGGTCTGGCCAAGTGGCTTTAAATGTGGCGTCTTGTGTCTCACATGACGTGTGGCAGCATGATGTTGAAGCAAAACAAACACTGACAAACTGGCAGTGATTTTAAATGCCCCATGGTGCAGATAGAGGAGGAGGCGTGAGAGGGAGAAGCTAGCACGCTACAACGCTGAGCTGGAGATGAAAGCCTATGAATCCTGGGGCATACATACCTACACCCCACCCACCCTGTTCACCTACACCCATATATACCTACACCCCACACACCCTGCATGCTACTAAGTATGCAGACAGTCTTTCTCCGTCTGGGCACGTAAACGGTCAGTGTGGCACCAGAGGTTGAAAACACCTGTGTACTGATTCGTCACGGTCCAAAGTCTTTCTGGCGGAGTCTGGAAGCTCATGACGAATCTTGTTTACTTTGCCAAAGAGGGTGGTCTTCCGGCCGAGCAATCGTTTTGCTAGTGACAGTGAAAAAATTGTATGTGGTAACAGTTCTTCCTTCATCCATAAATGGTTCCATAAGCTTCATCACATTTTCCGATAGTCTTTCCCCCGTGGGACGACTGGAGTCTTTGCCAAGAGATGGGATGATGTTGCATACATACTTAGAGTTCAGGTCACATGCCACCCAGAACTTTATCCCAAACTTGTCAGGTTTATTTGCAATGTACTGAGGAAAACAGCAGCGGGTCTTAGTTGGAAGAAGTTGCACATCTATGGTGATATGCCTTCCTGGGTTGTAAGAACTGATGCAATTGGCAACGAAAGACTCCCAAACATTAGAGACTGCAGCAAATGGGTCAGTTGGGTGGAGACTGGGGACACCCTAAAAAAAAAGCCTAACACACTCACCGACTACAATAGCCTAAAATGTGGTGTGGATGTCATGGACCAGATGGTGCGAAAGTACAGTGTACATTCAGGAACACGGCGTTGGCCAGTCGCTGTGTTTTATAACATGATTGACATTTCAGCACTGAATGCCTATGTGCTTTTTCAGGCATGCACTGGGGTAAAAGAGAGACGTGCGGACTGCTTGGTGGAGCTTGCGAGAGAGCTTGCAGAGACTCATATGGCAGCCAAGGAGGTGTGTAAGGAAAACATTCAGCAGCAACCACCCACACCTGACACAGGGGATAGGGCATTGTGCCAGGTTAAGTGTTGCTGCAAGAGTAACCGTGCCACTAAGCGTTGTGTTTCTTGTAATAGGTTCACATGTGGCAAATGCAGAAAGGAGATGTTGTGGCAGTGCCAGGTGTGTTCAGACAATTTATAAGTGTGCTGAATCTATTGGGTTTTCATACCAGTCTGACAACAAGCAATGTAGCACACAACTGCACAATGACTGTAGGTACATAGGCTTATTAGCATAGTTTATATTTCTGTATGGTTTACATTTCTATTCATGAATACTTTTGTTATCATATTGTTGCATGCTTATTTTGTCTTTTATTACTTGCTTTATTACTATTTCATTGTACAGAGCAACATGTTTTTTTTTTACTGTGCATATACGAATAAACCTAACTTGAATCAAAATTTCTGGCAATGTTGACTTTTTTTTGGGTTGGGGTGGGGGTTCACCAACTTGTTGCTGAGAAGAGTGTAGAGTGTAGTAGAGTGTCCTTAAAGTTACTTCTTGCAAATGTAATGGCCTACGGCGAGTGTGTGGCAGTGTGATCTTTAATCATAAAAATAATTGATATAATGACAAATGGTTTTAAGTGGTGAGTCTTGTGTGTGTGTGTGTGTGTGTGTGTGTGTGTGTGTGTGTGTGTGTGTGTGTGTGTGTGTGAGCCCTGCAGGCTCCGTCAGGGACATCAGCTCAGAACCGTCCTTAGCAGACAGTTTCATGGAAGGGTATGAAAACACCCCAGAAACATCCCAAGCCATATTTTCTGACATGCCATTATTCTGAACAGCAATATAGTTATAACATGTAACGCTTTGGTGGTGGCTACATCAGTATCCACTCCAACCCGGATAGAACAGAGTCTTGCAACTGAGTTCAGGGGATGAGTCGTGGAGGAGGGAGGAGGCCAGAAACAAACGCGGCAGTCGTTTTTACTACAAGAAGCCTAGTTTATTTGGCACAGTCTGGGCTCCAGCTCTACGGGACCATCCATACATGAACGAAAATCACCGTTACAACGTTACAAGCTCTCTTGCGTTACTCAATGAAAACAACATAAATGAGCAAGGGCCAAGCAGTCTGTCGGTGAGTCGTACCGAGGGAAAAACGAAAACTCTCTCTGCGTGCTGCGTACTGATGCAGGCGCACTCGCTGTTTCTTAAAGAGACAGTGTACAGTTCTGACTGTTACAAACAGTCCCAACCCATATTATCCTTGTTGGCAGGCACTTTCCTGCTCTGCTACATCATTATTCACATTTATAAATGTAAAAATATGAATGCAGTGGTCTATGTAGAAAGTTATACCCTTAGCCACATTATATATAAATTATACAGGCTACTAAATAAATACTAAAGCAATTAAATGTAACACTTAAATTCTTAGACAGTTTTTAAAGTTCTTCATCTTAACCTAATATATAGTATATCACAGACACAAGACCAGTCTAGTTTGGACACACCAAGTTTACTTATTTTGAATATTTTCTACATGTATCACAGTGGATGTATCAAAATAATGAAACAATACATGACAGTGCTATGTTAAACCATAATAGATGACTGTAGATTGTAAAGTTTTCCAGAACCATCCATTACTGGACAGTTTGGGATGATGATCTGGATTCTCTTGGTTTTCTTAACCAACTTCATGAGGCAGCACCTGTGATGCCCTCAACACATTCTCATGTTATTTATTATTTTAATTATATATAGTGAGTTCCCGCTTAACGACGGGGTTAGAGACTGAAAAGTCCGTCATAAAGCAGTTTTTGTCGTTAAGCGTGACCCTGGATTTAGATATGCTTTGATCGTAAATACAGTATAGAAAAAAACTAACAATGTTCTCGTGCGTGCATACAGCGTGAGAAAGAGCGATCGCGTTGCCGAGATGGGCTGCGGTGGAGGCTACACTGCCTCAGCTTATCGTACACAACACTCCACAACACCCTACAACACTCCACAACACTCCAACACTCCACACCACTCCACAACACCCCACAACACTCCATAATACTCCACAACATTCCACAACACTCCACAACACCCCACAACACTCCACAACACTCCACATAGGCCGTAAGGTGAACATCGAAAAGTCCTTCAGAAAAAGAATTCCGCTCCGCACTCTCCGTACCAAACATGCTTCAGCTCATAAAAAGAACGAGTTATGTTGAGGTTTAAAAAAAAGTTTCACAGCTCAAAATACAGTACTTTTTTTTGTTCGCAGCGTTTAATGGAAGGACTAGTGCCCAGCAAGGCGTATGTACATATTCGGCAGGCGTAATAACACTTTGGCTCGCGAGAGGTGCCACGGTTGAGACGTCATCAGAATGGACCAATCGGATAGCTGGTATGTCAGCTGAGCTAGTAAACACAAGTCGTAGTAGCAGCGCGTTCATCCAGCGGTACCGAAGAAGAGGAAGTCTCGTCTGAAAATGTTCAAAAAAAGAAATCTTTGAAACGTAAGGTTTGTTACATGCATATATCGTCTGTTAAGCATGAGGAAATACAGAATTTCACCAGCACAAGGTGGAATACTTATCGAAATAGTCTTCGGCAGTGGCTAGAGTTGAGGGGCGAGTGCAGAGACGTAGCAGAAAGTTTCAAACACTGTCTTGAATTGGATTTGAAGAAATTCCCGATGATGCGGCTTTCCATCCCACATGCTACCGGAGGTTTATTGACAAGCAAGAGATCGAAAGAACTCCGACCAGGAAACTTCGGTCCAGATCAAGCCTCTCCATCTCGAGCTCCAGCCCCGTTCTTCCTTCCATCTGCATAGTTTGCAAGTAAGGCTGCAAATTTGTCGTTGCGTGTGGCAGATGCCAAAAAGAAGCTTTGACAAAAACACAGACTTTAACTGCAGGTAAGACTGGGTATCACCCTCACCCCCACCATTTGGGACTGTCCCTGTGTGTTGCTGGGCGGCCCCAGCAACCACACTTGTCTCTAGAGGTGTGTCCTGGCTGTGCTGTACATCTGTGTGCACAAGAAATCCTTTTTTTGGGTGCAACACCTAGCACCATTTTTACAACACCACACCACCAGGAAAAATGAAGTCTTCATTTTTTTGCCTGCCTATTTATTCATCCTTTGTTCTTTTTTTTGTACAAGGCAAGTTGCAGGAAGCTGTTGAAGTGAAGGATGACCAGAGCATCCTCATTCACATCAAGGACAGAGAATGGAAGTGACATGGATGACAAGAAATCCAGCCCCTGATTCTGTTCTACATGTCATACACTGTGGTTGCAGAGAGAGTGCCTGTGAGACAAACAGATGCTCCTGTTTCTCTGCAGGACTCTGTTGTACAGATTTGTGCAGGTGTTCCAGCTGTGTGAACACAAAGGAAACAGAGGATAAAGATGATGATAGCTGCCCTGACACTGACAGTGAGGAATAGAACGTGTGTGTGTGTGTGTGTGTGTGTGTGTGAGAGAGAGAGAGAGAGAGAGAGAGAGAGAGAGAGGGATATTTTACCGCTATTCTATTTGTATCATTGTCATTCCTTTTATTATGGTTATGTATATACATTTATGCCGGTTGATGTAAATGCCAGTTGATGTGTATGCCCTCATTGTTTTGATTGTTTTTTTTATGTGTTGTTAGTGAATAAATGAATACCTGAAGGGTCCTTATTGATAATTATTGATAATTACAATTATTTCCATTTATTTATTAAAATGTCAACATGAAAAGGTAACCTTATCATCCACTTGCACAATAGTTGTTTGTTCTATAAATAAAGGAATTCATTTAGCCCCTGTTACAAACACATGGATGGCTATCAATAATTATTGCAATTGTTTCCATTAATTGATCAAAATGACAACATGAAAGGTCACTTGCATAATTGTGATTTGTGCTGTAAATAAAGCACTATTGTGACGATGGGGTCGTGGCGAAGGATGAGACACGGAATCCCTCTATAGAAGCCAACGTCACTTTTAATGTCAACAAAGATTGCGCAATAGCACACAGAGAACGATACACATACACAGCCACGTGTAGACTTTAGACAACGACGAGCACAGGACACTGCGCGAGTGCACATTAAATAGACAAACCACATTAGCCCCACGTGATTACGAGACGAGTCACAGGTGAGACACATTATCACACGACATAGCCATAACCACGGAGATCCACAGACGCAGACAAAGCACGTGGACAACGTATACACACGCCCAAAGGGAGGGGCCGGGGTCCTCAACGTGACAACTATTTAGTATTAATTTGGCCCAATTCAGAAATACATTATGATAATGCTCATTCATGTATTTCTGAGGGCCAAATAAATACTAAATAGTGCGTTATTGTATATAAAGTGGGCATAAAATAATATTAATGTTGATCATTATTTTATGCACACTATAAAATTATATTTTGGGAGATTCCTTTCTGTAGGTTATATTTGACAGCACTAGTGTCACGTATGGCCGCGGCCCCTCCCTTAGCTGTCACTCCGGATTCCCTTGTGTCGGTGTTCCATGCCTGTTTATCCCGCCCCGCTCGTTTGTCTCCGTGATTCCTCGTTTGTTACCACACCCCCGTGTCATTGCCCTCACCTGTTCCCTGTTTAAAGTCCTGTATATATAGTCCCTGAGTGTCCCTTGTCCCTCGTCGGTTGTTTTGGATGTTGGATGTTTCATTGTTCTATTGCCCATTGTCTGTTTCCCGCTTTTTGCTTGTTACATGTTTCTGTTTTGTCATGCCCGTCTTTGCTTGTTTTTCGGACTGCCCTCCCGTGTTGAACCCGGACTGGTTAAGTGACGATGAGTATGATATTCCCATGAATAAATCTCGCTCTTCTCAGCATTTGTGTCCGTCCTTTCGCTCCGCAGCGCGATCTGCGTTACAACTAGGCAGGTTGTCATCTTTTTCAGTTTGTTGTCATAAATCGGCTACGTGATTGGTTTAGCGTGGTCACGCGGTGTTATGTGACGTCAAAATCGTCATTCAGCGCGAGGAAAATTGTTCTTCAGAAAACGTCTTGGTTTAAACAAAGTACAGGATTCTGTGACGCGAAACTTTTTTGGTAAGTGCAATATAACCTGATCATTTTTATTAGCTAGCTAGATAGATAGATAGATAGATAGATAGATAGATAGATAGATAGATAGATAGATAGTTTATTGATCCCAGGGGGAAATTCCTCCGTACTAAATTCCTTTAGTACGGAGAGCGCGGAGCGGATCAGAACGAAAACGGGGTTCACCTTACGGCCTAACAACACTCCACAACACCCCACAACACTCCAACTCTTCATAACACTCCACAACACTCCAACACTCCACAACATTCCACAACACCCCACAACACTCCACAACACTCCACAACACCCCACAACACTCCACAACATTCCACAACACCCCACAACACTCCACAACACTCCAACTCTCCACAACACCCCATAACACTCCACTGTGCTGCCACTGCTCCTCCGCGCACCACTCTAAAAAAAAAAAAAGTTGGCAGCATATATATTGCAGCATCTGGGATAATTGTACATGTGCCTAGAATCAGGCAACGCCATTCATAGGAGAGTTTCTAAAAGCCTCTGATCTCAAGAAAGATCTGTCATGGTACGGTGGCCCCATGTCGGCTGTCTCCATCAGCAGTGGAAGGAGCTCCGCTGGTGCCACAAGGGAGAGGGGCCTGTAGGAGGGTTGACGGCCCTCACACCGCCCTCTCCACCTCCACCACCACCACCACCAACTCCCGGGCCTCACTCAAGACTCCGGGGCCTTATTGCACTACACTGGGGGGTTTATAGGTTTTATGGATGTTCATGTGGCTAATTAAAAGTTTTAGTGACTTTGTGTATGGCTATAGGGTGTTTTATTAGGTATGGCACCTTTTTAGAACCCTTCTTATAACACCGGTTTTTATCCTCATCTTAGTCCTGATTTTACAGTTAACACTCCAGTATGTTCTTGATATGTTTTATTGGATGGCTTTTATAACCCCTTTATTTTATTTTAAACCCTCTGTGACTATTTATGCACTCATTTATTTATTTATTATTTTATTGATCAAACCGTTTTAATATGAATGGTGGTTTACTCATGAGTGCATTTATAAATGGTAAGAAAAACAGGCCACAGTTTGTTGTAACAAATTTTTATTGTGTGATGTTCAGTGCGGCTAGAAGGACGAGGCACGAGTCCTTGCACTGACGTTATTTGACACAAAAAAGCGCAAAAAATCACATAGAAACACATAAACGTATATATAAGGTGCAGACTCAAACAAAGACGAGCACAGGACACTGCGCGAACGCACATTAAATAGACAAACCACATAAACCCCAAGTGATGACGAGACGAGCCACAGGTGAGACGGATTATCACAAGACGTAACTGCACCCACAGAGATCCACAGACGCAGACAACTAGACGTAGACAACGTAGACACACGCCCAAAAGGGAGGGGTCGGGGACCTTAACGTGACACCTATATTATCTGTCTTAAACCATCTTGAAAAGAATTAGATATGGAAATAGCTAAGACTGGCACAATACTGGCATGAATTCTTTTACTATAAATGTATGTTAGTGTGATGCTAGATTTCAGAAAATGTTTTGCTTGTTACAATTCACCAGAATACATCTGTTTTACATCCAAAGTTATTCAAACTACATATTCTGTTGTACTCCACCAATATACCTGGTCATGCAAAAGTCTAGGACAGGTCCCACTTATAACATAGACCATAATCAATTAGTTAGTACCTCGTTAAAGGAGTGTTCATCTATCTGCAAAAAGTACATTACATACTGCAACATAATACAGCATATATTAAGCTAATACTGTGCCATTACACTTATTAGCTATACACAGTGGTTAATTTGTAAATCAAACGATGCCGGAACGCAAACAGCGGCACGAGACAAGGGGTCACTGAGGCCAACAATGTCACCGGATCGCACACAAAACGCAACGCTTAGGCACACAAATGTCAAAATAACAAGCCAATTTGTATATATAAATTACTTTTAAATTATTTACGTGTGTTTTATAAGTGTTTTAAGTGCAGAAGTGCATTTTAAGTGCATTTTCAAGTACTATAGCCTAAATTCCAGCACTTTTCAAATCTGAAACACAAAGCAACATTAAAATTCATCAGGTAAATGTTCCTTCCCCTGTTTTTGAGGGGTGTTTCTTTATACAACCACATCATATCGTTTCGGACAACACTACATAGAATGTGACGCGGCTAGTATAAACGCCTCCTCCGTTCGTGGAGGTTTGCGCGAGGTGTGCGGAGTCGCACACTACGCTCACTCGCGAAAGTATAACTAGCTCTATATGGGAGACGTGGAAATGCATCGCTAAAAAGGAGAGCTCTTATGTGATTTAGGAAGCCTGAATGTGGATCTTGTGTTTAAAAAAATGTCTTTTATAGAATTCTTTGTTCAATTAATTGGTTCAATGCAGACAGATTTCTTCATAACTTATAATTAGTAGGCTTGAAAGTTACTGGATCGAGGCAGACAGTTCGCGGAACGCACCCTTCAAAATGAAAGAGTTCCCGGATCCTGTTCCGGCAGGATCCAGCTCAAATTAAGCCCTGGCTATACATTACAAAAGTAATTTTGTGAATCATAGCTTTTTCATTTTTTAAAACAACCATTTAACTCCTCATTGAAAAGTCACATTACATATACCAAACAACAAAAAGACTATAGATCCTTGTTCCTTGTGCATGTGATAAATTACATTCTGCACAGTTACCTCAGGATATGTCAACAGAAAATAACAATCATAGAACAATATATATCTATAGTCACCATGACAAGTGTATTTCAAAGTGCAAAAAGAGCAGAACTCCTAGGCATGTTAAACCTGATGTGATTCGCTAAAATCTGTGCTTGTTATTTAAAAGGACTTCTGAGTTTAAGGATTTAGCTTTCTGCTAATTCAAAATGTTAAAAACGTTTGACTTTCTTCCTCTCTCTTTCATTTAAAGTGCAGGCACAGTAAGAAATGCACAAACATCTCCATCTTCAAGTAGAATCCATGTTGGGCTTTATTTCGGTCTGGAGGTCTGGCTGGCAGCTCTCAGTTGATTGGGAGGTTCTTCACAAACTCTCTTAGGCTCTTGCGGATATTGGAAGGTTGGGAACCAGCGCAGTCCTGCAACGCTGGACCCATTTGGGCATGAAGGGCTTGGCATAGGTGGACAGTGGCCCCCTCACGCTTCCACCCCTGCCGTGGACCGTACCACTGTTGCTGGAGGTCCCCAGGAGCTACCAGAGCAGAGGGAGCACCTTCTGCTCAACCAGTTGTGGCTTGCAGGGGTAGAGATCCCTAACCAGCTCTATAAAAATAACATTTAAAAGGAACAAAGATAAATAAATCAAGGATACACTTGGGTGAAATCTTCACATACATTGTAAAACAAGCTCACACTAACAATGGACATGACTGCTCTCCACTGTAATAGTTAAAACTGATTGTTGTAATATTTTATACTCTGGAGCATCTGAGCTTTTGATATTTCTTCATGTGCCAGCATTTAATGTTCTCCAACGTATGACCCCCCCCATACAGATCACTTCTGAAAGCTGCTGAAAACATAAAAAATCAATTCAGTTCAAATGAGTTACCGGGAACATGTTGCCCATGACCATATATGGGTTGTCCTTGCAGTCGGCCACCAGGTGATCAATGCGCTCCCTGAAGTCTTTTGAACCCAGCAGGCCTTGAGCTGCTTGACGTACTCTGTCTTGTCTGCAATGCTGTGGACCTGTGCTCTGCTGCTGTCTTTGCTGAACACACACAAGAGAGAAAACACAAGGATTGGGTTATAGCGTCCAAACAGAAAATGAACAAGGCTGCAATCAAATTAAACCAAAATCAACACCATCAAAAATTGCAAACATCAAAGCAGTTTCAATCAGGATGCACTTTTTTTTGTTGTTGTTGTTTTGCTTAACTGTTTAAATATTCACCTGCTGGCAAACTGATGAGGAGGTACGCATGACTCCACAGCTGGGATGGAGCGCCTGCCTCGAGCTGAAGGAGTATCCTGAGGCATCTCACCCAGACCCTAAAGCCACATCAACATCATGGAGTGATGATATTGAAGTCCACATGTTGTTTCATACTTTGATTCTATCCCAAAGGTTTCAAGCCGGTTCATTTTGAACCATTCTCATTCTGATCCCAGTACTAACCTGGTTTCTTGGGAAGAGTCCTGTGCCAACTTGGAGACTGCAGGCATAATTAGCGTTGTGACGTCTTTCGCCCCAGACAATAAGCGGCCAGCACCAATCTTCTCCAAGTAGCCAAGTGCCGAGCAGTACAATTTCTTACTGCAGCATTCAGATGACTGAGGAAAACAGAAGGAAAAAAATTAGGGCATTCAAAAATGAAAGTAATAACTATTAATCCATCCAATCAATGTATACAGTACAACTTTTAGCTTCTATAAGAAACTTAATACCCTTGTATGATCTAAGTATGTATGATCTAAGTGCACAATCAAATGAACATATTCTATTCGATGGCTTAGTTTGCACCTGTTAGTTTACATCTGTATTTTTTAAATGTATGTCCTCTGTAAGCTAGCTAACTAGCTTATTCTTTAACAGGTGTGAAGGGCAGTTTGGATCAGCAGAGCGGAGATGGAACGCAATAAAAAGAATATTTAAGTATTTAATTTAAGTATTTATTTAAGTATATTTAACATAAATAACTAAAAATATTGATATAGGCCAGGGCAATATTTTGAAAGAACAATGGGGAAAAAAAACAGCAGCCAAAATCAGTGCTGTGTTAGCTTTTTGTGACTGTTGTTGCTATCTGAAAGCCACAGTTTAAAGCTCACTGCAGGCTAACTGACCAGAGTCCTCCAGCGAGAAGGGCGTTCATGCTCCAAATGGGGGTGCAGTTCTGCACCATGCTGTCCAGAGCTGTGTCCACGTCCTGCCTGATGAAGCCATTGGACTCTGCTGCTTTGTGGAGGAGTACCTTAGATGTAGCCTCCACTTCCTGGTCCATCCCTTTCTGCAAGCTGGAGTACAACTCCCTCAAGGACACCACCGCCATGCAGGACACGGCAGAGCGCAGGTTCCGCACCTGCAGGAAAGACGACGTTCCTGCAGGTCTGATGGGAAGGAGGTTCATGGGTAAGCGGTAAGGTAAGGTTCTCAGGAAACAGCAGGGGAGCGTTTGCCGAGGTCAGCCGTTACCTTTCAGAGGTGCCGCGTCGTCTGGGCTCACGTCCCTCACCGTGTGCCCAAGGCTGCGCTTCATTCGCTGCGTGTTCTGCCTCTCCGCCTGTGCGGCTGGAGCTTCTTGCTGCTCCAGACGAGGCTGACGCATCTTATATCTTGGATTCCTAGACACCTTTGTCCTCTCCTGGGAATACACGCGTACGAATCACCACAAAACATGGAGTGATGATATTGAAGTCCACATGTTGCTTCATACTTTGATTCTATCCCAAAGGTTTCAAGCCGGTTCATTTTGAACCATGCTCTGTCCTTTAACTACTGGGTCTGGGACTACAGTGTGCATGCCTTACTGTAAATACAATGTGTGGTGCCACGCACTGCCCTGTACTTTAGTATTTGTTTACAATATATGTCTACCATGACAGTTTAGATGGTTTTTTTAATTGCAGTCTGTTTCACCTAAAAGTTTTGTGAATAAGCTTTGTTTAGTGAGTAAACATGGGGCATAGTGGCTGAATGGGATAAAAACTCCTCATCATGTATGCAAACATGAATCTCCACCTTGGGTTTCAGAGTGAGGACAGTGTCCCTGATGGTTGCCAGGTCTTTAGCAGGGATGTACTTTTCCACCATCTTATCAAACCCAGCAAACAATCCCATTTGGGCCCATTTTGGGTTTCCTTTGGGCAGTGAAGGATAGGGCCTGCCCACTGATAACCTCATGATGGGACACAATAGTTTAGCCCACTCTGGGCCCGTGCCCATTAGCCCACTTCTGGCCATTACAGGTAAAATGTGGGCAGTGCACCATTGGGCTTGCCCACTGATAACCTCATGAGGGCACAAAATAGTTTAGCCCACTCTGGGCCCGTGCCCATTAGCCCACTTCTGGCTATTACAGGTAAAATGTGGGCAGTGCACCATTGGGCTTGCCCACTGATAACCTCATGAGGGCACAAAATAGTTTAGCCCACTCTGGGCCCGTGCCCATTAGCCCACTTCTGGCCATTACAGGTTAAATGTGGGCAGTGCACCATTGGGCTTGCCCACTGATAACCTCATGAGGGCACAAAATAGTTTAGCCCACTCTGGGCCCGTGCCCATTAGCCCACTTCTGGCCATTACAGGTTAAATGTGGGCAGTGCACCAGGGCTTGCCCATAGTCAACCCCACACTAAGAAATGCATGTTTGATTACTGTAAAGAAAATTAAGGACAGCAGCCCAGCTGCTTTTACTTGAATATGCTGCATTGTGTCTCTTTTCAAGTCTCACATCAGATGTGGTTATTATGGTTGGTCATCATATGCCACACCTTTAAAAGTAGCACTTTAAAACTAAACAAGTCCTCAGTCCCACTTTTGTGTATTGTAGTCTGATGAATTGTAGTTAAAACAGCAGTTGGTGGACACTCATGTAGAATATTATTTTGCATCCCACTTTATATTTTTTGTTGCGAGTGTTGGGTGTCTAAACAATTAATTACAACAGCCACAATTGTTCGCTTTTCATCTTATAAAAAATATACTGAGTGAAACAAAAACACAAAACTTAAACGATTTGTGATTCAAAAACAGGCGTTTTGCCTCAGTCAATTAGTTGTATGATGGCCCTTAACATTTTTCATCAGGCACATAACAGGCACATAATTAAATCGCGGCAAGAAGAACACGCGCAGACCGTTTGTTGAGAAGATTGCCAGCACTTTCTCGGTTCTCGTCTGTTCATCGATTACGAATTTGTAAGGTATGTTTTGACCAATACAATCATTTGATACGTACACTTAAATTTCGAATAATTATGCACAAAATTTCGAAGCAGTTAACATTTTTACTCATAGTGTAATCCCTACCACGTTATAAACGCCATTGCTGTTAGGGTGTCTTATCAAACCTATTACGCGCTCGCGCATACACACACACACACACACACACACACACACACACACACACACACACACACACACACACACTGTATATATAATGTTTGCAGTGCGCCCGTAAATTTAGTTAGTTGACAAGACCCGCTAGCTAAACATTTACACATTAGCATGCTGTTTGTGAGATATATCTTAACACGAAATATAGGCCGTGTTCGAGATTTCAAGCACCTACAGTCTAGTTGCTGGCTTTTATATACAACTCTGTGTATACACAGTGAATATGTGTAGGTAAATTTATATCTATATTTTTTTCTAGGTGTCTACAACTTATTCCATCACCTCAACTTTGCTAACAGTCTTGCTCTGCAGCTCTCTTGGAAAGGCTCTGGGGAGAAGAGATCTTTTCAAGATCTCATCCTCTGTAAAGTGGTCATAGGTGAGAAGGATTTTGATATTTTGGTTTATTATTTCTTTTGCTTGCAATTCATCTGTACAGTTTGTCTAAGTTTTCACTGGAAATTGCTCAGTCAATACTTTTTCACTTTTGTGGTAAAGTGATAGTGGATGAAGGCAACACTTAATAGATGTTTAAAATGTATTTTACATTTTATAGAATTTTATGAAAGTGTTTTAGTCTCTATCTGTTTTATTAATCTGAAACATTCAGAATATTTTTGTACATTTGTGCTGTACAACTACATAGCGGCAGTCCACAGAAGTGCACCAGAACAAGTGACCAATGCTGCAGTTGAGGCTGCAATCAAGGTGTGGCTGAGGAACGCTAGAGACCGTGATGGAGGTAGAAAAGAAAGAATGTTGAGAAGACACACACAGAACCAAGTCTGATTTATGATGTTCATGTTATTGATTATGGTTTTCCAGTCGTTCTGTTTAAAATATTCTTAGTGAATTCAGTGTCATTTTTTTCTTGCACTTGAAAGATATTTCATTTACTGTTTTATATTACTCATAATTTTTGCTGTGCTCAGAATATTCAGCAAGCATGTGACATTATAAATTATAAGAATCTTTTGAATGCAAAAGACATCTGCATCTGCAGTTCAAATGTAAATGCTAGTTTAAGTTTAAACTTAATGTTTTTTCAATGTAAAATAAATAATGACTTGACCCTTTTCCAAACTCTTGGTGGTTTTTACATGAGGTAAGCATTTAGGCTCCAGAAGAGGCAAAAAAAATATTTTCTGGATAATCTATTTGTAGTTTAAAGAAGAGAATACACAGATGGCAAACTATGGGAAAGTGGTGGTGGCTATGGGTGGAACAGTGCAATAGCTTAATGTGAGTAAGATATGTGGGGCCAGTGTAGGCAGCTGTGGGCTGAGTAGTGGCCCTGATTGGGTCCATAAGTGGCTCAGAGTGGGAAAGTGGCAAATTGACCGCTATAGGCTGAACAATGGCAAGTTATATGGGACCAGTGTAGGCAACTGTGGGCTAAGTAGTCGGCTAAGAAAGGGCTTGAATTGGGCAAAGCCAGATAACTGGGCTGATTGTGGGTAGCCCATTTGGGTCCATAACAGTGGGCCCTGTTACGCCCCCACGTTCAAACCGGAAGGGGTCCAATGTGGGCAGCCCAAATAGGGCCACATTTTAAGCCCGCTGTGGTCCCAAAGAGGGCCACTGTTGCCATGTTTGCTGGGATATGTGGGGCCAGTGTAGGCAACTGTGGGCTAAGTAGTCGGCTAAGAAAGGGCTTGAATTGGGCAAACTCGGATAACTGGGCTGATTGCGGGTAGCCCATTTGGGTCCATAACAGTGGGCCCTGTTACGCCCCCACGTTCAAAACGGAAGGGGTCCAATGTGGGCAGCCCAAATAGGGCCACATTTTAAGCCCGCTGTGGTCCCAAAGAGGGCCACTGTTGCCATGTTTGCTGGGTAGGCAAGGCATTCCACAATTTAGGACCTGCTACTGCGAAAGATCCATCACCCCACTGCTTACACCTAGACCGTGGAACCTCCAGTAGATATTGTCCACCTGAACGAAGATCTCTGCCAGGCTGATGTAACTTTATAACGTCACCTATGTAGGGAGTCCATGGACTGCACAGAAAACAAACAGGATTTTAAACTGAATTCTAAATTTTACTGGGAGCCAGTGAAGAGAGTAAAGAACAGGAGTAATGTGATCGTGCTTGCGAGTATTAGAAGAAACCAGGCAGCTGCATTCTGAACCAGTTGCAGGCGATGGAATTTATAAGGTTAGTCTATTTTGATTAATTTTCACTGATACACTTTACTGTCTCTTAATATAAAATATTAGTCAAAATTATACTGCTGGATTACAACAAAAAAAGTCTGTTTCTTAGCATTTGATTTTCAAATCAAGGCAATTTTAAAACTGTCCACTAGACGGCGCAATGGTGTAACCAGTGTCCTAAAAAAGTTCAATATTGAAGGTACAAAAATAAATTAAAATATCCTGTGGATTAGGAAACTGGAAGACACCACAGAAACATTCTGGCACAATAAATATGTCCATATCTTCATACTACATTTGGTAAAATACTACCACTTGATGTGATGTTAATAGATATTCAAATAGATGTGACATATTCTAAAACTACATACAGTCATATTTTGCAACAGCTATTTCAGTTTAATATATCTAATAACTGATGGACACAGTAATATTTCAGGATTTAAATGAGGTTTATCGTACTAACAGAAAATGTGCAATATGCATTAAAACAAAATTTGACAGGTGCAAAAGTACGGGCACCTCAACAGAAAAGTGACATTAATATTTAGTAGATCCTCCTTTTGCAAAAATAACAGCCTCTAGTCGCTTCCTGTAGGTGTTAATGAGTTCCTGGATCCTGGATAAAGGTATTTTTGACCATTCCTCTTTACAAAACAATTCCAGTTCAGTCAAGTTTGATGGTCGCCGAGCATGGACAGCCCGCTTCAAATCATCCCACAGATGTTCAATGATCTTCAGGTCTGGGACTGGGATGGCCATTCCAGAACATTGTAATTGTTCCTCTGCATGAATGCCTGAGTAGATTTGGAGCGGTGTTTTGGATCATTGTCTTGCTGAAATATCCATCCCCGGCGTAACTTCAACTTGGTCACTGATTCTTGAACATTATTCTCAAGAATCTGCTGATACTGAGTGGAATCCATGCGACCCTCAACTTTAACAAGATTCCCGGTGCTGGCATTGGCCACACAGCCCCAAAGCATGATGGAACCTCCACCACATTTTACAGTGGGTAGCAAGTGTTTTTCTTGGAATGCTGTTTTTTTGCCACCATGCATAACACCTTTTTGTATGACCAAACAACTCAATCTTTGTTTCATCAGTCCACAGGACCTTCTTCCAAAATGAAACTGGCTTGTACAAATGTGCTTTTGCATACCTCAGGCGACTCTGTTTGTGGCGTGCTTCCAGAAACGGCTTCTTTCGCATCACTCTCCCATACAGCTTCTCCTTGTGCAAAGTACGCTGTATTGTTGACCGATGCACAGTGACACCATCTGCAGGAAGATGATGCTGCAGCTCTTTGGAGGTGGTCTGTGAAATGGTCTTCCATTTCCTTACTATGTTCCTCACAGTGGAAACTGACAGGTTAAATCTCTGAGACAACTTTTTGTATCATTCCCCTGACCAACTATGTTGAACAATCTTTGTTTTCAGATCATTTTGAGAGTTGTTTTGAGAAGCCCATCATGATCTCCTATTCAGAGGAGATTCAAATAGGAGAACAACTTGCAAGTGGCCATCTTAAATACCTTTTCTCATGACTGGATACACCTGGCTATGAAGTTCAAAGCTCAATGAGGTGCTTCAATAAGTCAGTAAAAAGTAGTTAGCAGTATACAAATCAAGAAAATGATAAGGGTACCCATACTTTTGCACCTGTCAAATTTTGTTTTAATGCATATTGCACATTTTGCATATTGCACTGAAATAGCTGTTGCAAAAACCCAAATTTTGATTACAACAAACGATTAAGATGAATAGGGATGTCCAAACTTTTTTATATGACTGCACCTACAAATGTTTCCCATAAAGCAGCATATGAGCATGTATCTCTAAATATGAGAATACAACAAAAAGCAGTGTATTATATAAACCATTTGATCATATGCTCGTGTTTAATTGGCAAGTAGTAAAAATAGCTTAAATGCACCAATACTCATACAGTGCACATATATACCACACATAAAGCCAAGAGAGCCAAATATATATCTTTCCACTATACACCATACACATATACAGTATAAGACAAAAAGATTTTACACTTATTTAAATGTTAACCTGTGCAAATATGCATGGTTAATATACATGTCACATAGGGCCACGCCCCCCTCTCTAGCTGTCACTCCGGTACTGTTCAATGTGCCTGTGTTCTCCTCGTCTATTTATCCCGCCCTGTTTCTATGCTTTCCCTCTGTCTGTCACACCCCTGTCGGTGTTCTCTCCTGCTGTCAGTCCTGTCCATGTCTTCTGTGTAACCTTGTTTAGATCCATTCCCCAGTTAGTCCAGTCCGTGTCTTCTGTTGTTCACCTTGTCTTGTCTTTCCCTCCTTCCTTGCTTTCAGCTCAGGTGTTTCTAGTTTGTCTTGATGTGTTTGGTACTTGTACTCCCTGTGTTTCAGTCCCTCTTTGGAAGTCATTGTGGTGGTAATCCTGGGGGGTGTTCCAAGAAGCGGGGTTAACAAACTCTAAACTTAACCCTGAACTCGGAGTTGTCTTACCCTGATCTGACATACTCAGAGTTTTCGGTTCCAAAACGGCGGATCGGAGTTAAAGTAATCAGGGTCGATCAACTCTGAGTAGGTTGACCCAGACAGAAGCGCGTTCATGCGTAACTATGAAAGGCATTCTTAATGGAACGCCGATAAATAGGATTTATCATGGACTTAAACGCGAAAATCAGCCGAACATCGTATTTCACACCACTGTAGCTTGAAGTATTAATGACTGCGTATGCAAAATATTTAGATATTATTAAAGTCAGCATGTCAAAAAATTGCCAACAGAGTTAATGCGTGAGTGAAAATGATATTTTTATATTTAGCAGAAGGGTGCGATTATATTATTTTCTCCACCTTTATAATACTGTATTGAGTTTTTAAATATTTTTTTATTGAACACTTACTAATTCCAGGTCTAATCTGAGTGGTGTGAAAAACACATGGCATCAGATATAAGAATATTGTACAAAGTGGTATGGCTGTACATAACTATATCTTATTCTTAAAATATAAAATATATTTATTTACAGGAAAATTAAATAATGAAACATAACAGTGAATTTGACTGTAATGTATATTAAAAGGTTACAGGGTGGATGGTGGGGTGGGTGGTGGTGCATGATTTAATGTGGAAAGCAGTGATTGCAGATGGAGTCTCTGACAACTCCACCATCTCTGTTGTCACCCACATGCATGTAAGGTTCCTCGTCTGTGGGCATGTCAGAGATGGTAGGCTGTCGCTCTTCCTGGATGGTTGCAATGTTGTGTAATACCACATATGCCATTATTATGTGGCACGCCCTATCAGGGGTTACTCTGAGCCCCTTCAGGCACTGGAACCTGGCCTCGAGGATTCCTAGGGTCATTTAAATTCTTGCCCTGGTTTTGTTGTGGGCCTGATTGTAGCGGGACTGTGGTCCAGGTGCAGGATCTGAATAGGGAGTCATAAGGTAGGCCTATAGGACAGGCAGGGATACCCTCTGTCTCCATGAAGGAGGACGTCATGTCCTATAATCACACTAGGGTTTGCAATGATTTAACTATTACACTGCATGTGAACAACTAGGAAAACTACCGCAGGCCTACTCTGTTCAGATTTGTTGTACAGTGTGGAATCATACACGGATCCTGGCCATCTGGCTTCAACATTTGTGACGAGGTGGGAAGCATCACATATGATATTGATGGGAAGAACGGTCAGTTACAATAGCTACGTTATTTTTGTTACCATTAAAGATAAGTATTCATTAAGGATTATAAAGGTTAGTACCTGTACATTAATGCTATGGATGAATTTTCATGTTCTAATGGTGCTGGAATAGGTAGCATATGTAGGTTCCATCAATACAGTCAATCACTCTAGGAAATCCTTAAAATGTAAATGGAATGAAATTCGTTATATATTGCCTCTCCTTTGCTTAATTAATTTATTGTCCGTGTGAATTAAAGACAAACCAATGATGCTGTGGAATTCCTCTTTGATGTCCATAACTGGCTTAAGCCCAGGAAACACCACAAAACCGGGCACTAGTCATTTTAATGCCGGACATAGTTTTCGGACAGACCGACATACAGTAGCTTTGCTGACAGATTCTGCATCTCCTACACTATAAAGAAAACTTCCACTAGCAAAAAACGAAGACCGATATATAACAATTTGGAGAGAATTTAGGGCTGATCGGCGATGTGTAATATTTGAAATGTTATTATAGTAATAAAGTTATTGATGTAAGTAATGGATTGTGCTGAAAACGATAACGTTCATTAAAAAAATAATCCGAAAATGATAGTAGGCCTATGTCTATTCGGGGTTTTATAAGGCGTTCCCGACGAAGAACTCAGCGAATAAACTGAGTTTCAATATCCACATGATCTTCGAGGAAAGGACACGTCATGATGACGTGTTTGTAACTCTGGGTCAGGTCCAAGTTAACCTGCCAGCGAGCAGGTTAGCTTCAGAGCATAAGTTGCTATAGTAACTGACTCCGGTTCTCTCTAAGCTCGGTTTCTGGAACGGAAAACCTCGAGTTTCCGTGAACTCTGAGTTAACTTACCCGGGTTTTCTCGCTTAACCCGCTTCTTGGAACACCCCCCTGGTTGTGTGTTTATCTGCCTTGTTCTGAGTTCTTGTATTTGTTTTATCCTCTGTCTTTTGTTGTCCGAGTTATCCGGTCTGGTTTAGTTCTTGATTTGTGATAGCCTCGTTACCCTCGTATCCTCTATGTTAGCACTCCAGCTATAAAACCCTGCTCTCCTCAGCATTTGTGTCTGCTTCTTAGCTCTCAGTCGTTACAATACATTTTAAAATGCATTGTATTTATTTCCTTTCTAAGCTTTTTGCCTTGTGGCATTCATTAACACAATCAATGAGAGATTATCTAATGTTTTTGAATTACAATAATGAATGGTTACTGGAACAAAAAATCTACATGGATTTGGCAAGGGTGTATCAAATATTGCCTAAAATGGAATACATAACCTGGAGGAGCAGTTATGGCCAGTTGACACCTCTGTGAATCACCCCTGATATTGGGTGTAGTCTAAAATCCATGCCCAAAATACAGGTTTTATTTTGAGAAGGGAGAGTCAGTGACACATAAAAATACTGGCTGTAAAATTTAATCATTCATTTACACAACAATCAGCAGGTTGTCCATCACTGCAGGAGATGCTCCATGCGCTGGTTGATAAATGAGAAGCCAGCAAAGGCACCCTGGTCGGTTAAGCCAAACACACCTTTCTCACACATGGACAGGCGGTCATTTAAAAATTCCTGCTCGCAGTCGCTAGAGTCATTGGATGATTTCTGTGGTTGGAGGAGAATGGAAGCAAATCACATGATGAACAGAGGCTGCATTTCAGTATCTGTATTTTTGCAATTTGCTCTATGAGCATACAGTATGAAAAGTAAAAAAAAAAAAAAACAGAAATGAGAGATGACTGAAAGAAATGGAAAGAAAGCTCATACCACTTTTGGCACATAAGGGGGTTTGATTTCTCTCCTCTCCAGATCAGCCCAGTTAATGATCTCAAAGAATGAGTGACCTCTGATATTCCCCACAACACCCAGTCTATGAGAAGGGTCTCGCTCAAACAGCTTTGTTCATGGAAGAAAACCAAAAGCAAGAATATTATTCATAATAGAAATATCTCAGTGTGTCTCCTTTCTAAGTGCATAATAGCAGAACTCTATTCATGTCTTGGTTGTGAAATATTATTAGTATTATTACTATTATTAATGTGTCATCAGGTGTGGTTTTGTGCATGCTTACTCGCTCTAGCAGGTCTCTGGTATCCAGTGTTATACTGTCAGGGAATTCAGGTGTGTCCGTAAGGATGGACTCATAAAGATCATCTACCTCATCACCATTGAATGGAGGCTGACCAATCACCATCCCATACAGGAGCACACCAAATGACCACCAGTCCACAGAAAAAGTATACTGCTGACCCAGAATGATCTACACACACACACAGACACACACACATTCACATTCAGGGCATACTGAATTACATTGACATTGCTACAGGTGAGAACATTCAGTGTCAAATTAATTTGATGCCATCTCATACCTCAGGGGCCATGTAGTATGGTGTCCCACAGATGGATGTGGCACGATTATCACCAAAAATATTCTCCTTACACAGGCCAAAATCCGCTATCTTTATGTGACCATCTCTGTCTAGCATGACATTTTCCAACTTGAGATCCCTAATGCAGGAGAGAATTACAAAAATGTGGCAAAAATGTGGTTTAGTAGACAAGAACAGTAAAGGTGAAAGTACAGAATGTCAATTTAGCTTTGTTTGTGTGTGTAACCTGTGGATGACGCCTTTTCCATGGAGGAACTGCAGTCCACACACAATTTCAGCTGCATAGAATCTGGAAGGAAGAAACAAACCAGGAGCCATCAGACCGCACTATAATTACACACACCTACGTTTATATTTATATAAGGCATACAAAAAACATCATTGTGTGTGTGTGTGTTGCCTCACGTGGCTCTGTAGAGGTCAAAGGATCCTTCCTCCTGTATGTGGAAGTTCAGGTCACCTCCAGTCAGGTACTCCATTACGAAGTACAAGTATTCCTAACATGCAGACAATGCCATAAACACTTTGGTATGAGTACAAGCAGAATTACTGACTCAACAATCATTTAAATACCACAGTGATTCCATGAAGTATAAGTTACAGTAAACAGTTGTGACAATGCCTGGTGTGGTTAATTACTGCCTACACAAAAGTGTCCTGCTGGACATCCCATTACTATTGACTGAGAGGTGGAGGAACTGTATAATATAACCTTTCATTTGTTCTTTACTACCTTGGTCTGAAAGGAGGAGTAAAGGTGGGTTAGGAAGGGACAGTCCCAGGCCAGCGCCAGCACCCGCTTCTCCACCATGGTGGACTCTACATCCTCATCCATCAGCACCACGTCTTTCCTCAAGGCTTTCAAGGCAAACCACTCCTCACTGCCCTTAAGTTCTGCCAGAAAAACCTGAGCAGGGACCAAGGGAGAGAAATAGACAAACAGACCAGAGTGAAAGAAAACACACACACACACACATCCATGAAATATGAAGATTTGATGGAATAGTGTTTGTTTGGTCTATTCTTGTGGAGATAGTATTTAATAATAGAAGGGCAAAAGGACAGACATGTAAAAATGATAAGACACAGAGTCAGTGCGTGTGTGGAGGACGCGGGAGCAGCGTGAAGGGGAAGACTCTACCTTGCCAAAGGCTCCCTTGCCCAGTACACTGTGGAAGGTGAAGTGCTCCGCAGTGATGAGTGTCTGGTGGCTGATCCGGGACAGGGGGCGAGGACTCGAACCCTCACACAGACCACCATATGGAGACACGTCTACAGAGATATACAGTACGTTTTTACACATCCAGACTCACCTGGCTGACTTGGGTGAGTGCCTCAGCCAGTAGTTTCTGGCTGATGCTACACAGATTAGCCACTTTAGATTGGCACTTGTGATGAACATTCATGCCACAGTCCGAGGACATTTTGACAATCAGAAACACAAAGACATACACATATTCTAACCCAACCCATGCACGTAATCTCTCGCTCACCCTCACACTTTCATCTCCAAGAAGAAACATTTGAAGTGAAGCTTAAATCAAAATATATTAATAGTTGTAAGTTCAAGTGCATATAGTTATTTTTTTGTAATATTTTTTTTCCATCATTGAGTGAATTACAAAGGCAGCCCTGCTCTTCCCTACAGAGATACATGTGACACCATATGCCCTGTGGCAGGAGACGCCAGAAGTAATGCAAAGCGTAAGCTCAGAGGGGATAGAGCTTTTTCCATTGCTGCTCCTAGATCAGCGTTTCTCAAAGTGAGAAGCCCCACTAGTGGGGCACATGGGTATTGCAGGTGGGGCGCAAGCAATTGGAAGAAATGAACCTTTTTAAGTTCTGAACCGTTTTAATGCCTGTTCGTCTTGCATAAGCCCCGGATGTTTAAAATGTCTGCGGAACAGTGTGAATCAGGGCTAAATTCGGCCCTTTAAGGAATTTGTACCGGTCCAATTACATTCGCCACCCCCCATTTGTATTTTATTACCATTTTGTTTGGGTTATATGGGACAGGTGGGGCATGGAATAAACAACCTACCAACCTACCACTGCATGTTAGACAAGCCCCTTCACTGCCCATTTTTAAAACAAGTCTTAAAACTCACTTTAATTCATTGGCTTTAAACACAGCATGAGACTTTGTATATTTTTAGTTTTTACTGCTTTAGTTTAATTCTTTGATTTGATTCCTTTTACCGCTTTAGTTAATATTTTTTTATCCATTTTTTGTTATTTGTTTTATTTCTAATGTTCTATTCTTATGTACAGCACTTTGTTTCGGCTGCCGTTCTTAAAGTGCTCTATAAATAAAGTTGAGTTGAGTTATATGAAAATAACTATTGAACATGTTGATATCAGCAAATTACAATATGTTAACTTGAGATTCACCTAGAGATGGGTTGTAGGAGACCTCAATCTGATCAAGGACAACGGGGAGGTCCTCCTCCCAGTCCTCATCCAGAACGCTGTTATTCAAAGGTCCTACTGCAAAAATGATTTTTTCAAGAAGCCATAATTAAATATTACATGAAAGTAACAGGTGAATGTTTTTCTGAATTGTGTTAATGTGCGCTTGTCTGATATGAATAGCTATTGAACACGTTGATGTCAGCAAATTATGAAATATGTTATCAAATTGATATTCTGTATGAATGTGTCTTGGTCACCTAGAGATGGGTTATAGGAGTCCTTAGTCTCGTCCAGGAGAACGAGGAGCAGCTCCTTACAGGCCTCATCCAGAATACTGTTATTCAGAGAGACCTCAATCTGATCAAGGACAACGGGGAGGTCCTCCTCCCAGTCCTCCTCTTGAACGCTGTTATTCAAAGGTGCTACTGCAAAAATGATTTTTTCAAGAAGCCATAATTAAATATTACATGAAAGTAACAGGTGAATGTTTTTCATCTGAATTGTGTTAATGTGTGCTTGTCTGATATGAATAGCTATTGAACACGTTGATGTCAGCAAATTATGAAATATGTTATCAAATTGATATTCTGTATGTGTCTTGGTCACCTAGAGATGGGTTATAGGAGTCCTCAGTCTCGTCCAGGAGAACGAGAAGCAGCTCCTTACAGGCCTCATCCAGAATACTGTCATTCAAAGGTGCTACTGCAAAAATGATTTTTTCAACAAGTCCTAATTACATATTACAATGTAATAACAGGTCAATGTTTTTTAGCTGAACTGTGTTAATATAAGCATTAGATAAGCAGTAGATATATGCGACATATAGCCTGGTGCGGCTTATACAACATTTTCCATTTAAAAAAACTTGGTAGGTGCGGCTTATATTGAGGTGCGCTCTATAGTCCAGAAAATACACAACCCATAAAAAATCCCTTTGAAGACTTTTTCTAATCAATAAATATACAAAGCCAAGCAGAAAGATACAAATGTAATTGAATCATTATTTTATTTATATTGAGACTATCACTTGTTGTGGACCTGGGTTTGTTGGTATGTTGCCATAGCAACACCACTGACTTCATAAAAATGAACCTGTCAAATTATCAGATTCTTTTTCTATTTTTCACTTATTGGTTTTACCAATAAACACCAAATTCAGCTGTGTTAAAAGAACAAAATAAGCCCCAAAATATGCCCCAAAATAAGGTGTCACCATTGTACTCATTTACTCACTCAAGCCATGGGTGTTGTCGGTCTCCTGTTTTAATTCTGTTCCTCCGTATATCTCCTCTGTGTCTGTGTCCAAATCTTCTTGGGTGCCACAGCACCAGCACCAGAGAAAACTCCTTTTAATATCTTCCCACATCATTGTCTTTACACAAACTGATATGGAATTATACTGTACATGCAATTATATATATACCCTCATTTGTTGTGCCGTCGTTATGACGACAGAGCAGGTATTATGACGTCATGTGTATGTTGTATGTGTATGTTGTATGTTCTTCAAGAGGCTGTGCCTCTTGCCAGGCTGCCATTGCAAATAAGAAAGCTGTTCTTAATGATGTGCCTGGTTAAATAAAGGTTAAATAAAAAAATATAATATATAAAATAAAAAATAAATAAATGTGGAATTATGGGAATATATATATATATATATATATATATATATATATATATATATATATATATATATATTTTTTTTTTTTTTATTTAAGTAAATAAATAATCAATTACAATAAAAATGGCATCAAGATAAAGTACTTTTACCAGTTTGAACGTAGACCACAACAGGTTATTACAATATATTAAAATATAGAATATAAACAAATATTTTTAATATAAGTAAACAAACAAAAAAAACCCACAAGAGATATAACTTGTGGACGAGTGTAACGTTGCAGAAGCAACGGAGCGAGGAGACGGACACAATCGCTGAGAGGAGCGAGATTTATTAAAGGGAATACCATACTCGTCGTCAGAAAGCCAGGCAGGGTCGATCACAGGAGGGCAGTCCGAATAACAGAGGTACACAGGCATAATGGGACAGGGAACTTAAACACGACGGGGAGACACGGAGCAGGCAAAACACGGAAAACAGAAACACAGCGTAAACTCACGAATGCACGTACTGACGGGATGAACAAACCAACTGATAGACAAAATCACGGATGACACGACTGGGGAATGACGGGACTTATATACATAGAAACAAACTAGGGACAGGTGATGACAATGACACAGGGGCGTGGTAACAAACGAGGAATCATCAAAATAAACGAGCAGGGCGGGACAAACAGGCAGGGAACACGGACATGAGGGAACCCAGAGTGACAGCTACGAGAGGGGGCGTTGCCCTACGTGACATAACCCCCCCTCAAAGCGTGCCACTCCGGGGCACGCAAGGGCAGACAGGACAGGGACAGCGGACACAGGACAGACCGGAGGGACAGGACCAGACAAAATAGGACGAGGGACCTGGGACACGGCATGACACGGGACACAGGGAGACCGGATAGGGCCAGGGCGAGGCACAGGAGCAGGGCTGGACAGGACAGGACCGGGGACAGACACTGGAGCGGGGCCAGGGGACAGGGCAGAGGTAAACACTGAGGCAAACACGGCCTGGACGACGGAGACTGGGACAGGAACGAAGTGGGTCACAATCTGGGGAACAGACACGGGAACCGGGACAGAGAGGACACCACTGGAACCAGACACAGGGACGGGCACAAGGACACGAACAGGCACACACACAGGGACTGGGACCAACACAAAACCAGGGACAGAACATGGGAGCAAGGGGAACATGGGTACAGAGGCAGGTGTACAGGGCAGAGCAGAGGGCACATAATGTCCGGGCCCAATAGAGGGCAGCACAGTCTCTGGGGACACAGGCGCGGCCGGGCGGCGGGCAGCGGGCACAGGCGGAGCCGGGCGGCGGGCAGCGGGCACAGGCGGAGCCGGGCGGTGGGCAGCGGGCACAGGCAGGGTCCGCTGGCGGGCAGCGGGCACAGGCAGGGTCCGCTGGCGGGCAGCGGGCACAGGCAGGGTCCGCTGGCGGGCAGCGGGGACAGGCAGGGTCCGCTGGCGGGCAGCGGGAACAGGCAGGGTCCGCTGGCGGGCAGCGGGAACAGGCAGGGTCCGCTGGCGGGCAGCGGGAACAGGAGCCGGCGTGGACGACCTCTCCAGGGTCGCGGGGACAGGAACCGGCGTGGACGACCTCTCCAGGGTCGCGGGGACAGGAACCGGCGTGGACTGCCGACGGGCAGCGGGGACAGGAACCGGCGTGGACGACCCCTCCAGGGTCGCGGGGACAGGAACCGGCGTGGACTGCCGACGGGCAGCGGGAACAGGAACCGGCGTGGACTGCCGACGGGCAGCGGGGACAGGAACCGACGTGGACCGCCTACGGGCAGCGGGGACAGGAACCTGGGGTGAGGAGATGCGCTCGGGGGGCGTGTACGCCAAGCCGACGTCCTCGGGGGGCGTGTACGCCAAGCCGACGTCCTCGGGGGGCGTGTACGCCAAGCCGACGTCCTCGGGGGGCGTGTACGCCAAGCCGACGTCCTCGGGGGGCGTGTACGCCACGCCGACGTCCTCGGGGGGCGTGTACGCCAAGCCGACGTCCTCGGGGGGCGGAGCCGCCATACTGACGTCCTCGGGGGGCGGAGCCGCCAAGCCGACGTCCTCGGGGGGCGGAGCCGCCATACTGACGTCATCGGGGGGCGGGACCGCCATACTGACGTCATCGGGGGGCGGGACCGCCAAGCCGACGTGGCTTGTACTCCCCCCCAAAAAATACTTGGGGGTGTCGCGATGTGTAGCCGGCGGGATCAGCGGCGGTAGGTCCTCCTCCTCAGGGTCTTGGGTGAGCCTGGAAGAACACACAGACACACACGCCCCTCGGTGGCTCTCTCTGCGATGGCTCCGCCTCCTCTGAGGCGTCGGGAGCTCGCAGCAGCCATTGAGAGCCAACCGAGGGTTAAGCCAAAGCTCGTCTGTGCGCTCGTTCCGTCTGCCCGCTGCTTGCACCACAGGTTGCTCACCCCTGTGGTGTTCGTCAAGCAGGGCAGACTCCCAGCGCTCAATAGGAGTCTCGCCGCGAAAGCCAGCAGTGAGAGACTGCGCTTTCTTCGGTCTGCGACGAGACCTCCTTGTTCCCACAGCGCCAGGGGTATTCCTGTCTCCGGCTCGTTCGCGCTGTAACACATGAGAGTTAAACTGCGCGGAAGCAGCCAACAACTCGTTACAGCGACTAAACTCACCGGAGTCTCGCTCTCTCGCTGTGTCCTCGTTAGATCCGTGATTATGTAACGTTGCAGAAGCAACGGAGCGAGGAGACGGACACAATCGCTGAGAGGAGCGAGATTTATTAAAGGGAATACCATACTCGTCGTCAGAAAGCCAGGCAGGGTCGATCACAGGAGGGCAGTCCGAATAACAGAGGTACACAGGCATAATGGGACAGGGAACTTAAACACGACGGGGAGACACGGAGCAGGCAAAACACGGAAAACAGAAACACAGCGTAAACTCACGAATGCACGTACTGACGGGATGAACAAACCAACTGATAGACAAAATCACGGATGACACGACTGGGGAATGACGGGACTTATATACATAGAAACAAACTAGGGACAGGTGATGACAATGACACAGGGGCGTGGTAACAAACGAGGAATCATCAAAATAAACGAGCAGGGCGGGACAAACAGGCAGGGAACACGGACATGAGGGAACCCAGAGTGACAGCTACGAGAGGGGGCGTTGCCCTACGTGACAACGAGGGATCATCTGAAAGTTTTAATTCATTAATAGTATGATACAGTTCTATTGCCTGTTTATTATCCATCAACTTCACAGATGGTAAAAAGTGAGCTCTTTTTGAAATGTGAGAAAGGATTGGCAAATCTTTTAAAAATGACATTTGTCACAGTCCTCAGTTTGACTGTGGGGACAGTTAGCGTGTGGGAGCTAGCGGAGCACAATACTGATAGCAGCATCGGAAGACCACTTCAAAAACACAGACGTACAACTCGACCGAAGTATTTCATCATGTTTGAGTCCATGGGCGGTTTGTTAATTAATCGCCCTAATTAACAAACCGCCACTTTCTACAACTACCATGGTGGGCGCAGAGGAGCGGACAGGAGAGAGAGAGATGGATAAATCTCTGGTTTATATCACCTACGGTAATGATTTAACAGTCTTATCTCCTCTGTGAACGAGTGAATACAGCACATACTCGTTCCAGCTGCAGCTCGGTCAGTTAGGCTCATATATTCGGCGGATATTTGCGTTTCGCCGCGAAAGAAGGAAATAAAAAACCATTAAACAGGGCTCTCAAGTCTCACGCATTGAGCGTGTGACACACGCATTTGACCGTCTTCACACGCTCACACGCCACACTTCCGATTTCACACGGCGAGAAAAAAAAATCTAGTTTATTTACCTCCGATCCATATCTATGTCGCCCTCCACTGGCGATCGATCGCGATATACAAACCCCCCCCCCCCCCCCATTCACTCTAAATGGTGGAGATCTTACTGGAGGCGGTACCTACATAGGTCATGTGACTGCCACACCATTTTAAGGTGAAATATTAGCAAGCTTCATGCTTTAGTTGTGGGAATATAAGCAAAGACGGGTGCGAGTTTCAAGTCATTTGTTGATGTGTTTAATTTGTGTTGCGCTTTAACCTTTTCTTACCTTAGCGCAGCGTGTTCGTTGATTGCAAAAGAAAACATTACCAGTCTTGTCTTTAGCCTTTTATTAAAAAATACACATATGCCTATTAATTAATTTAATACAGAGATCTCTGGAGAGCTCACATACCCTAATCATGTCACCCCATGTGCAGCTCTGAAGCTGTCTGCTCTCTTCACCATTATATATGCTTTCCTCTAAACATAGGAGCTGCACATTCCATAGTTCAACCTACAGCTGTCTCTATTCTGGAAGCGAGGTCTTACTACCTGGCCTCACCACATAAGGCCACAGTGAGCCTTCTCTTACACATCCCATTTTAGCCTACTGCAAACGCATGGAGTATTGGAAGTGGCACACAAGCGCTTACACCGTCATTCTAGCAACTTGATCCTTAATATAATGTAAGCAAAACATATAGTGATTAATAATAGAGATTTGATTAATACTTTATGACTGTTCAAAATATATAAATTATGATAAGCTGTTGATTCAATACTGTAATGTAAACAAACTATGAAGGGATTAAGATGACAATCACAACATTTGCCACCATTATTGTCATGCTAGTGTAGTTTGTCTTTTGCATGGATGCAGTTTACAACTTTACGCCCAAAATTGTTTGCTGGTTATTGGTCAGATTTATCTAGAGTTCATGGCTAGATCTACCAATAGCATTGGAATAACCTTTTTTCTGTGCTTTTCTGGCCATTTGGCTGAAGTTGAGATTTAGTTCATTACCCCTTGCACCTGTAAAAGTTAGGTTTTCTCTGTTATATTGTACTTATCAGAGTGTACAACACTCTTATATTGTACTTATCGTACAATACATAGACATATCCTCAATAATATTTGATAACCGTGACATTGTATATTGTGTTTATTTGTATGTTTGTTCACATAGTATATAACTGAACAGTATTTTTGACACTGGAGCAAAGACCAGTGCTTCAATAACTGACTACATACACAGTGTGGACTGAAGTAGGTGAATAAAAATATATATATTTCCCAAACTATGATGAATTAAAATGTAGTTTGTTATGCTATTGTATTATCATTGTCACTGGCATTTAATTCCCTAAGTCACATTATCACATTAATAATGGCACTGCCAACATTAGTAACCAGAAGCCAGGGAGCTACTTGCTAGGGGTGTGGCGAGCCATGGTATTGGGTTAACGAGATGAAATTTTTACTTTAATATATTAATTTCAAAATTGAAATACATGATTGAAAATATTTTATTTGACTAAAACTCACAAAATGCAAAACAGCAGGTGAATTTTGTAAGTAATCATCTTGCAACAGATGTCAATAAATGTTTACTCTGGTTATGAATTATGTATGGTTCTAATTAACCATATGCAGTAAATACAGAACATTATGGATAAACTGAACAACTTCTCTCTTAAGACCTTTCCCTAATCTGAATTCTCTTTTTTTCCATTGGAACTTTGGCTTTATATTTAAAAATGCATAGGATGTGCCATTTTGCGACTGGAGCTTTTAGTGTTCAAGGTGCATGGATTTGACTGTATACTAATGTTTAGTTTTGAACCTGGTACAGGCTTGTCATCCTGTGTCTTGTTGCTCTTCCTATAGTCAAAAACAAGTTTGGGATTCCCAGTGCATCTGAACTGTACATTTTTGATGAAAGTGACACGGCAGTGGAGGAAGACATCCTTCTTGAACTGATGGAGGCCAATCCTGACTTATGCCTGACAGTACGTGACAGTGAGTCTGATGTCAGGTAGGTTTTGTTAGAATTTGCATTGTAGTCAGTATAATCATGCTACCAGCATAAGTTTGCAAATGTACGTTTGATTATAAGCATCCCATTCTTGCTATACAAAGCCACAGCTTGCTATGTCAAAGTATATATTTGTTGTATATATATTGTATATATTTTTCTGAAAAAAATTAACTTTGCAGTTTAGATTATTTTTCTTTCACTCCATGACCCAAAAGTGCATATTTGGTGTACTGTATTTTAACTGTAAATTACTGTTCATAAAATAATGACCAGTATTGTCACGTATGGCTACGCCCCCTCTCCTAGCTGTCACTCCGGGTTCCCTCGTGTCTGTGTTCCTTGCCCGTTTGTCCCGCCCTGCTTGTTTATTTTGATAATTCCCTATTGTCTGCCACGCCCCTGTCGTCATTGTTCTCACCTGTTCCCAGTTAGTTCTGTGTATATTAGTCCCTGTGTCTCCCAGGTCTAGTTATCGGTTGTTTTGTTCATTCTGTCAGTTGTGCTTTCCTGTTCGCTGATTTCATCCCGCTCGTGAGTTTGCTCTGTGTTTCTGTCATCCGTATAGATCTCTGCCTGTTCCGTGTTTCTCCGTTTTGTTTAGTTCCCTGTCCAAGTATGCCTGTGTACCTTTCATGTTCTGGCTGCCCTCCTGGTTTGACCCACGCCTGTCCTTTCAATCACGGTTTTGGTATTCCCTTGAATAAATCTCGCTCTCCTCAGTGTTTGTGTCCACCTCCCTGTTCTGCCCAGCGCAGACCGTTACAAGTATTGTTTTGTCATTTTTTAAAAATCACTTAGGTGTAGAGTGAACATACGAAATCCTCTCGTTGCAATTTAAGGTGTGTTGGTGTCACTAAAGATTAGGTGGATTATTTACATTTTTTTCCTTTTATTATGCAATTATATAAACCATAGTGTGACACATTGATAAATATATATACCACCACACCTTTTTGAATACATTTTGTCTTCCTTTTTTATACAAGTATCTAAAACAAAAATCCTCCTTTAGATCAATCAGCATTTTCCCTCACGGATACGCTGTTACCTTCAAGTGACAATGACCTCTTTACTCGACACTCCAGAGACAGACCTGTTCATAACTTCAGAGATGGGAACCCACCTACCACAGTGTTTTCTGAGGCTGAGGCTGCAAAAGAGGTACTTGAGTCATTGATTTATACAATTTGGACTCAACACCATCAGTAAACTTTGAACTTCAAAATGTGAAATTTAGAATTGTGTGGATGTGTGTGGGACTGAACTGGAAGAAGGACAACCATTTTCTAACTGGCCAGCCATAAACAGTAAGTGGTACAGTAAATTGTATTTGATAACTTGATACTGGCAAGAGTACATAAACCAGTCACAGCACGTGGAATTTGTCACAGACAAAGTCGCTCATTACAACAAATCCCATGAAAGTAATTTTTGATTCTGAATTGTATAGTGAAAACATTTCTCACGTGTGGATTTAATAGATGGTAGAAAATGCCTTGGTTATGAAACCTGGAGGTCAGCATGTCCTTGAAGTGTACAAGTCAGAAATTACTGAATCATCGGACCCGGAGGCAGCTTGTCAACATATTGGCTAGCCATATGACTGAAATGCATGGGTAAGTTCGTCTTAAACTGTTTTAACCGTTAAACTGTTTTTTGTAAACTGAATGAATGGCATTGAATTAGTGCCCTGTAGTAGGACATGTTTATTTATTTTTTTAAATTGCTTTTTCTTTAAAGGAGGATTCCGTCCCGTAAACAGAAGGAGAAGTATGCCCTGGGGATCATTACACTTTTTCCTTCACTGTGTAACGATCTGCGCGGGGCAGAACAGGGAGGCGGACACAAGCGCTGAGGAGAGCGAGATTTATTAATGGAAATTCCAAAGGCAGAGTTGTAGTCACGGGCATGGGTCATAACGGGTTGGCAATCCTGACATGAAATGTACACAGGCATGAACACGGACAAAGAAAACAACAAGGCAGACTGACTACGGAAGGACAGGCAAAATACACGGGTGACGGGTAACACAAGGCGCAAACACGGCAGTACTCACGATGAACGAGATCAGACAACTCACAGGCATAAACAAAAAGACAGACAACTAGACCTGGGAGACACAGGGACTAATATACACAGGACTAAACTAGGGACAGGTGATGACAATGACACAGGGGCGTGGTAACAAACAAGGAATCCATCAAAACCAACGAGCAGGGCGGGACAAACAGGCAGGGAACACGGACATGAGGGAACCCAGAGTGACAGCTACGAGAGGGGGCGTTGCCCTACGTGACAGAACCCCCCCTCAAAGCGTGCCACTCCGGGGCACGCAAGGGCAGACAGGACAGGGACAGCGGACAGCGGACAGACCGGAGGGACAGGACCAGACAAATTAGGACGAGGGACCTGGGACACGGCATGACACGGGACACAGGGAGACCGGATAGGGCCAGGGCGAGGCACAGGAGCAGGGCTGGACAGGACAGGACAGGGGACAGACACTGGAGCGGGGCCAGGGGACAGGGCAGAGGTAAACACTGAGGCAAACACGGCCTGGACGACGGAGACTGGGACAGGAACGAAGTGGGTCACAATCTGGGGAACAGACACGGGAACCGGGACAGAGAGGACACCACCGGAACCAGACACAGGGACGGGCACAAGGACACGAACAGGCACACACACAGGGACTGGGACCAACACAAAACCAGGGACAGAACATGGGAGCAAGGGGAACATGGGCAAAGAGACAGGGGCACATGGCAGAGCAGGGGGCACAAAGAGTCCAGGCCCAATATAGGGCAGCACAGTCTCTCGGGACACAGGCGCGGCCGGGCGGCGGGCAGCGGGCACAGGCGCGGCCGGGCGGCGGGCAGCGGGAACAGGCAGGGTCCGCTGGCGGGCAGCGGGAACAGGCAGGGTCCGCTGGCGGGCAGCGGGAACAGGAGCCGGCAGACAGGCAGCGGGAACAGGAGCCGGCAGACAGGCAGCGGGAACAGGCAGGGTCCGCTGGCGGGCAGCGGGAACAGGCAGGGTCCGCTGGCGGGCAGCGGGAACAGGCAGGGTCCGCTGGCGGGCAGCGGGAACAGGAGCCGGCGTGGACGACCTCTCCTGGATCGCAGGGACAGGAACCGGCGTGGACGACCTCTCCTGGATCGCAGGGACAGGAACCGGCGTGGACGACCTCTCCTGGGTCGCAGGGACAGAAACCGGCGTGGACTGCTGATGGGCAGCGGGGACAGGAACCGGCACGGACTGCCTACGGGCTGCGGGGACAGGAACCGGCACGGACTGCCTACGGGCTGCGGGGACAGGAACCTGGGGTGAGGAGATGCGCTCGGGGGGCGTGTACGCCAAGCCGACGTCCTCGGGGGGCGTGTACGCCAAGCCGACGTCCTCGGGGGGCGGAGCCACCATACTGACGTCATCGGGGGGCGTGTCCGCCAAGCCGACGTCCTTGGGGGGCGGAGCCACCATACTGACGTCATCGGGGGGCGTGTCCGCCAAGCCGACGTGGCTTGTACTCCCCCCCAAAAAATACATGGGGGTGTCCTGTGGAGTAGCCGGCGGGATCAGCGGTGTTAGGTCCTCCTCCTCAGTGTCCGGGTTGAGCCTGGAAGAACACACAGACACAGAAGCCTCTCGGTTGCTCTCTCTGCGACGGCTCCGCCTCCTCTGAGGCGTCGGGAGCTCGCAGTGGCCACTGAGAGCAAACCGAGGGTTAAGCCAACGCTCGTCTGTGCGCTCATTCCGTCTGCCCGCTGCTTGCACCACAGGTTGCTCACGCCTGTGGTGTTCGCCAAGCCGGGCAGACACGTAGCGCTCAATAGGAGTCTCGACGCGAAAGCCAGTCTAAACCGAAAGTGACTGGGCTTTCGTTGGTGCGCGTCGAGACTTCCGTGTTCCCACAGCGCCAGGGGAATTTCTGTCTCTGGTTCGTTCACGCTGCGATATCGGAGAGTTGAACTGGACCGAACCAGCCAACATCTCATCACAGCGATTAAACTCACCAGAGTCTCGCTCCCTCGCTGTGTCCTTGTAGGGTCGGTCTTTATGTAACGATCTGCGCGGGGCAGAACAGGGAGGCGGACACAAGCGCTGAGGAGAGCGAGATTTATTAATGGAAATTCCAAAGGCAGAGTTGTAGTCACGGGCATGGGTCATAACGGGTTGGCAATCCTGACATGAAATGTACACAGGCATGAACACGGACAAAGAAAACAACAAGGCAGACTGACTACGGAAGGACAGGCAAAATACACGGGTGACTGGTAACACAAGGCGCAAACACGGCAGTACTCACGATGAACGAGATCAGACAACTCACAGGCATAAACAAAAAGACCGACAACTAGACCTGGGAGACACAGGGACTAATATACACAGGACTAAACTAGGGACAGGTGATGACAATGACACAGGGGCGTGGTAACAAACAAGGAATCCATCAAAACCAACGAGCAGGGCGGGACAAACAGGCAGGGAACACGGACATGAGGGAACCCAGAGTGACAGCTACGAGAGGGGGCGTTGCCCTACGTGACACACTGAAGGATCCTTTTTCTCCAAAGGGCTATGTACGTTTAAAGTACTTATTTTCAGAAATTATACCAGTTTTACATAGAGACAGAACTCTTAAGTGTCATTAGGGGAAAACATTGTGCTCAGTTTGAATAGAAGTGAATAGGGAAATTGACTTGTAATGTAACAATAGCTCATTGAGACACCAGGCAGGCTAAGCTAGTTAACATAGCAAGCTCTGTAAAGTTTATCAGATTTTAATCTGTGATAAAAGATCAATGAATGATGGAACTATGTCATTTTTTTTTATTAACAGGAGCATTTCTATGATTGCGAAAAGAGCACAGGATATTTAGCATGGCGCCTGAAGACGATGTCCAGGAATAAATCTCAACAATCAGTTAAGGCAACCACAGTGTCACAAGCACAAGGAACAAATCACAGAAGATCAGTAGCATCAGTGCCTGAGCACCTTGATGGAGATGCCTGCCAGGAAGCTCTATCATTTCTTGTTCATTGTCATGATGAACCAAAAGTGTTGAAGATGAAGATGTCCTTTGAACATCACCAGAACCTAGTGCATGACTCACAGAGAACGACAGATGTCCTAAAAACATTCCCACGTTTTTTAGATGTCAAAGGACTAGTGAGTTGTGCATTGGTTTTTAAAATCCAGGCTTTCATTTGGTTTGGCTGTTTACAGTGCATTGACCACTGATACATTTGTATGTGTATTTGATCAACAGCTGAATCAAGATTTTGTGCTGCTGTTTGGTGAGGAAACGTCCTCCAGGTTGCTTGAGAAGTGGGACACAACCTTCAAGCCGAAGGTTATCGAAGAGTCCAAACACCTGACTAAGTCAACCGAGCTGCACCGACTTCTAAATGCTGCTGAGAAACATGACTCCAGTAAGTAAGATAGTCTTGGTATCTAGTCAGTTGGCTAGTGTTATGTATTTTTTATGTCTAACTGATGGCGAGTTATTGTTTGTGTCTCCCGCCTCATGCAGGCTTTAGAAGAGCTGGACTATCTAACGGCTCTGGATAATGATGGGAACCTGTCTGAGATTGCAGTGATTATGTCTGAGTTGCCTCTGGAACCGCAGATGGCTAAGAGTCTGCTGGCCTCCTGCGAGTTTGACTGTGCGAGTGAGGTGCTAACCATTGCTGCCATGTTAACAGGTAATGTCATTCATTCTAACAGGCAAGAATAATGTGTAAGCCATGTATTTTCACCCCACTGTCTATCCATCCATACATGAACCATTTTGACAAACCACCTTATTATTGTTTTGTTTTTCTATACATCTGCATATCAGTGACTACATCTTTCATTATAGTGAAACTAATTCATCTGTTTAGTTAGGAGAAAAGATCCTGGTACTGTTTAGTTTTCGTGTTTGGTTGTGTCAGCATCTTTTTAAACTAGACTCACACCTCAACAGGTAGTACAGGTAGGGCAAGCTAGGACAACACCTAGCAATGTCAGGGGTTTGATTCCTAGAGATATACAGCGTATGTTTGTACTGATATATGTAATTCATGTAAGTTGCTCTGAAAAAAGCATCTGCCAAATACGGAAAACTTAAATCACATTTTGCTATAACATACATTCTATTCTGTGGAGCGGTAGTAGGGCTGCCAGATATGAACATTGAGGTTACCTTCATTAGGACCGGCATTTTGACACCTTATTGAACATGTTGGTTCATGATAAAAAGACACATTTTTCACCCTGCTGTATAAACTGTTTCATCCAGATACTTCTCACTCTATGTAGCTCATGTCAGTGTTGCAGACATGATAAATTAAACTGACTGAATTGACTGAATCCATGGTTTATGAAGTGTCCTATCCTCTTGCAGCTCCATCTTGCTTCCTGGCCCCTCCTGTGGAGTTTAAGCAGAAGGCTTTAGCATGTCATCACAGCTTCCACCATGCTGACGGAGACCACTTCACCCTTATCAATGTGTACAACGCCTACAAACACAGCCAGCACAGCTCACGTGAGTCACGTGAGAATTAAAACACACCAGACTCATTAACATATCAAACCCAAACACCCCTCTTTCAGTGTGTTTATTGAACGTTCTAAGCACCCCAAACATTTATTATATCAAATGTAGTGGTGGGACTTTAACGCGTTAATTTCGATTAATTAATTACAGGAAAACTAACAAACTAAAAAAATTAATGCATTTTAACACATTTAACGCATGAGACACTTTTGCACCATGGAATGTTTCTCAGTGCACGAGTTCCAGACATACAGATTATATGGACGCACAATAAGATGAGCATGATGGAGATGACTGAAGAGGCTACGCTGGTGGATGGGAAATTTAAATATAAGAAACTTCCAGATGGAAGTACAAACACAAATAGTGTTATTTGCACTTTATGTAGGAAGGAGTTCGCTTATCACAGGAGCACTTCCACCCTTCATTACCACCTCAACGCAAAACATGTTGGGGCTAACACGCAGGTCAGTAATGATAACTTAGCTGATAAATGTATTCCTAGTACGAGCAAACAGTGTCGCCAGTCAACACTCGACCACATGTCGGGGTTCAAATTAAGAAACAAAATTGACCAATTCACTGGCGAGATGGATTGCTGTGGACTGTAGAGCGCTCTCTGTGGTCGAAGGCTTAAGTAAGACGCGGCGAGTATGAATGTTTCCGCCGTTCGTGGAGGTTGGACCTCTATTAGCAACAAGAATTATCTTGGTGTGACAGCTTATATTATAGATGATGAATGTGAAGTCGGTTCACATAAGGGTCACTTTGAATGTTGTGTCACCATACCATATCAGTTCTGGCCAAATTTGATGATGTGTTTCTTGTATCTATAATTTTTACAAAGTTTAGTTTCTTAATAGAAATTTTAGATTTTTCTTAGTTTCTTCCATAACCAATACTGATGCATCTTATGTTGCTGTTTGTTGACCAAGCTGACTAGCACTAATAACTAAAACATACCGCAAGCAAGTGTGTTGTGCTACTACAATTCTCTATTTTTAAACCATTCAAAAACTGGAGCAGTTTGTCCTGACAAAGCAACCTGAAACTTCAAACTACAAAGAAAACAGACCAAATCATAATGAACATACATTGACCATTGTAACAAAAAATATGTCTTTTGATATTAATTGTCTTATTTTCTTAAAATAAAGGGAACACATCCAAATAACACATCCTAGATCTGAATGAATGAAATATTCTCATTGAATACTTTGTTCTGTACAAAGTTGAATGTGCTGACAACAAAATCACACAAAAATCATCAATGGAAATCAAATGTATTAACCAATGGAGGCCTGGATTTGGAGCCACACACAAAATTAAAGTGGAAAAACACACTACAGGCTGATCCAACTTTGATGTAATGTCCTTAAAACAAGTCAAAATGAGGCTCAGTATTGTGTGTGGCCTCCACGTGCCTGTATGACCTCCCTACAATGCCTGGGCATGCTCCTGATGAGGTGGCGGATGGTCTCCTGAGGGATCTCCTCCCAGACCTGGACTAAAGCATCCGCCAACTCCTGGACAGTCTGTGGTGCAATGTGACGTTGGTGGATGGAGCATGATATCCCAGATGTGCTCAATCGGATTCAGGTCTGGGGAACGGGCGGGCCAGTCCATAGCTTCAATGCCTTCATCTTGCAGGAACTGCTGACACACTCCAGCCACATGAGGTCTAGCATTGTCCTGCATTAGGAGGAACCCAGGGCCAACCGCACCAGCATATGGTCTGACAAGGGGTCTGAGGATCTCATCTTGGTACCTAATGGCAGTCAGGCTACCTCTGGTGAGCACATGGAGGGCTGTGCGGCCCTCCAAAGAAATGCCACCCCACACCATTACTGACCCACTGCCAAACCGGTCATGCTGAAGGATGTTGCAGGCAGCAGATCGCTCTCCACGGCGTCTCCAGACTCTGTCACGTCTGCCACGTGCTCAGTGTGAACCTGCTTTCATCTGTGAAGAGCACAAGGCGCCAGTGGCGAATTTGCCAATCCTGGTGTTCTCTGGCAAATGCCAAGCGTCCTGCACGGTGTTGGGCTGTGAGCACAACCCCCATCTGTGGACGTCGGGCCCACATACCGTCCTCATGGAGTCGGTTTCTAACCGTTTGTGCAGACACATGCACATTTGTGGCGTGCTGGAGGTCATTTTGCAGGGCTCTGGCAGTGCTCCTCCTGTTCCTTCTTGCACAAAGGCGGAGTTAGCGGTCCTGCTGCTGGGTTGTTGCCCTCCTACGGCCTCCTCCACTTCTCCTGGTGTACTGGCCTGTCTCCTGGTAGCGTCTCCAGCCTCTGGACACTACGCTGACAGACACATCAAACCTTCTTGCCACAGCTCGTATTGATGTGCCATCCTGGATGAGCGGCACTACCTGAGCCACTTGTGTGGGTTGTAGAGTCCGTCTCATGCTACCACGAGTGTGAAAGGACCACCAACATTCAAAAGTGACCAAAACATCAGCCAGAAAGCATAGGTACTGGGAAGTGGTCTGTGGTCCCCACCTGCAGAACCACTCCTTTATAGGGGGGGTCTTGCTAATTGCCTCTCATTTCTACCTGTTGTCTATTCCATTTGCACAACAGCAGGTGAAATTGATTCACAATCCGTGTTGCTTCCTAACTGAACAGGTTGGTTTCAAAGAAGTGTGGTTGACTTGGAGTTATATTGTGTTGTTTAAGAGTTCCCTTTATTTTTTTGAGCAGTGTATATGTTCTGAGAAAATCAACAAATCAATGAATTGCAGAGTGTTAAATACATTTAAAAAGCACACATATTCACTTAACTATTTTGCTATATTCCAGAGCAGTGGAAGCGACAGCATAATTTACAGAATAATTTAATTACAGAATAATTCAATTATTGTGGAACTGTTGATTTACTGCAGGTTCCAGTTTAGCACAATGGTGTGCTGATCATTACCTTAGTCTGGCTGCTCTGCAAACAGCCGATGCTGTTCGTGCAGAGCTCGCTGAGATCCTGAGGCGGATAGAGCTCCAGGTGTCTTCACCTGCGTTCGGCTCCAAGACCAACTGAACACCAAGCAGGTCCTACTGGCAGGCTTCTTCATGCAGGTAAAGCCATTAGACTCAGTATTCAGGCCATTAGACTCAGTATTCAGGCCATTAGACTCAGTATTCGGGCCATTAGACTCAGTATTCGGGCCATTAGATTCAGCATTCAGGCCATTAGACTCAGTATGAACGGCAGTTTCCAGTCTGGATGAGAAACTTCTTTGGTCAAGTTTTCTCATAATAAATCTTCAATGTAATACAACGAAATTTGTGCACAGTTCTTCTCACACAAGCCAGTATTTGTTAATATCCCATCAAATGCTCTTTGTAGTGTATATTTATAATGCAAACCAATGCTTGCTGTATGGGTTTCTAACTTAAAAGACCTCACAGGAATCATTAAATTTAGCTTTGACCCTAAGTGCCTGTTCCAATATCCCAGGTGGCCAGGGACATTGATGGATCAGGGAATTACTTCATTCTTACCCACAAGCACGTGGCTCAGATCCACCCTCTCTCGTGTTATGGGACTGAGCCACACAAACAGAACCTTCCAGTGGGTTGTATACCATGAGCACACGCTGTCAGAGAATAACTGCATCAGAACCGTCACCCAGATTTCAGCACGAGTAAGTCTTTTTTATGAGTTTTAAACGTGGTGTTTAATGCAACAACTATTATTTAGTTTGCATTTGATGAATGCTAATATGCCAGTGAGGTTTTTACTGCTAGAGAGTTTTTACACAGAACAGTCAAACCCATCAAATCCAGTTTTGCCCTGACATTGTTTGTCATGTAGCTAATTTTCTATTCTGGTTCGTTTGTTCCATTCCTCTGTACCTTTAGAGGCTAGAGCTGGAGGTTGAACTTGAATTAATGTCTTTACTTTCAAATGGCATGTACTTTCGAATGGCATGTGATTCTAAAATTACTTTTCATGTTATTTTATTCTTCCAACACCCTTTAGAGTTCAGGAATGTATGAAAACTGGAGATAATGACAAATGAAATGTAGTCAAATATGTAGACACATTCCTTTGTGTTTATATTGAAGTGTCTAATATTCACATTTCTGTTTATTATTCGTATGAACAGGTTCATCTGCATGGCTCCTCAATACTTCTTCTACAACTTGCCCCCTAGTGAGAGTAAAGAGGTACTGCAGCACATCACAGAGCACAGCTCAGCTGCACCCCCCAAGGGCAAGAGGGAACCCCAGATCCAGAACAACACCACCCATGAAGAACAGCCTTATGAACGCTGTGTCATACAGTGACGATGGAAAAATACATAAAGACATTAACAAGTAAATGGACTTCTAGAGGCATTAGTGAGACTCAAATTAAGGAACAGGAAACGGGTATTTAAATGCTGTACTGCAGTAGCCGCGCTAGTTTGAATGCACGTGAAGCTCTAGAGACTCGCATGTTGTTTCACATGTTGTTCCAAAACTGCAGCTACAAGTTTTGGAGTGTTGTATTTGAAGGAAGAAAAACTAGGATATTTTAGTTACATGGGGAAAATGATAGTAGTACTGGCTGCATTCTCTGGTTTTCAGGGTTTTTTGTGGTTGCCATTTTTTGTTTGGGTAAAGCAAAATACTTTAAATAGATTAAACTAGATTTCTGTCAATCTGTCAGCCTACATATTTCTACATATTTATTGTAAGCTGGTATTCTGCTAATATATGATTAGAACTTTTATAACAAATCGGCAGTTACACTTTTGGCAGTTACACTTTTGAAATTATAAAAATGTTTACAGAGTGCATCTCTGCATAACTAGAAAGAATTTGTAAGCACTAGAGATTCAACACGTAGTAACCGAGGGATCAGGGCTGTGTTATTACTAATTATTATTAAATGCAATTTGTGGTTTTATGTGGAATCAGATTTCATGGTGTTCTGTGTGTTTGCCGCAGTTTTCGAAATGCTTTGCAATCCTTTGATAGTTTTAATAGACTGTGTGTAACTATCAATCACGTGTTGAGCATAACAATAAGAAATGTACACGTTTGTATGTAGACATTTACTTGATATCTGTGCCTTTGTCGCGTTGTTTTTGAGATTCCTTTGGGCATATTTTGGAGTGCCCAAAGAAGTGGACAACCCGGCACCCGGTTGGAGTAAAGTGCCTTGATCAAGGGCACTTCAGTCATGGCCTGGCAATTGAACCCACAACCCTCCAGTCACAAGACCAGTTCCCTAATCCCCAGACCATGACTGCATGTATATGTACACCAAGGACTAGTCAAAAACACGTGTACACTGAGGTCTAGTCAAAAACACAGATGTGTACACTGTTCTCCACAAACTGCACTCAGAAAAAGATAAAACGTTTCTTTCTGAGACTCCAGTATCTTGAAGTACGCCATGAAATTTCTTGTTTGTTGGCTTGTTTGGTGTCTTTACAGGTCTGAGTTAAATTCAGGACATGTATCCTCTCACTAATGATGACAAATCTGACCTTCCTTCGGGTCTCCAGGCCATTCTGCCAGGGTACCTGAGAAGCCCGTTTGTACATGCGGCACTCAGCTATATTAGCTGTGGCTCTGAGGACGATTTTAAGTGTAATGACAATGACTGCTGGTGTCAGTGACATTTCAGAGAAGATGAACATCTGTTTGCTAATTAGTGACTGATTCTTTGAGTCTTCTAGCTGCCTGATGAACTAGGGTGAGTTTCCTGACCACATGGTGAGTTTCATGCACTTAGTTTTAGAGGACTGTTTGTTGTAATATGAGCATTCTGTGAAACCCTTCATGCATTACATACCTCTTTATTTATATTATTATTTAACAATTCAGTTGCCCCAGGAGTTAATTAATGCAAATTATTTTCCTTTTATAATCATCAAAGTTGGCCCACTATACATTTGATGATAGACAGGTGCATTGTTTGTCATCACTGAGCACTCTGGAAATGTTCAATGATCAATTCAAAATATTCTAACATATACATAATTGAAAAGTCTCTGTTTAAATTAGTAGGCATAAGAGGTAGCCCATTCAGGCATGATACAAAAATGCATTGATGCCTACATTTGTTTTCCTTAATTCAGTTAATACACTGTAGCTTTGTTTATGGCCTATACTTCTAGGGATATAGCTAAACACATATGTTACAACCATTTCTGAACTCGATATGCCCAATTGTTGTCCACATTTAAATGAAAACATTTTGGATAAATATTTTGGATGAATGTTTTAATTACATTAAATTCTGTTCATATTCTCTTATCTCTGTCCAGTCACAGAGTTCAAATTAAATATTTAACAATGAGTCAAATGATGCAACAAATATGTAAGCTGTTGCAAAAAATAATAAATAAATACAGTACAATAAGTGCAGAACATGTACAAGTGCAAAACTCAAATGGAATTTAAATCAGACTTTTCTGCAAATAAAGAATGTTCATTAAATATTATTTTAATTAATCAATCAATCATCAGTTATTTATATAGCACCTTACACAACCAAAGTTGATCAAAGCGCTGTACACAATGGAATCAAAAATAAACTAGTATGGTCTTTTTTATAAACGTTTTTATAAACTAGTATGGTGATTTAGTCCGTGTGCAGTTGGCAATGATACCATTTGCACATAATTAGATGTTGAAAGCCATCCTAAATAAGTGTGTTTTAAGTTTGGCTTTAAATATTGGTAGATCAGTGATGGAACGTGGAACAGTAGGCAAGGCATTCCACAATTTAGGACCTGCTACTGCGAAAGATCCATCACCCCACTGCTTACACCTAGACCGTGGAACCTCCAGTAGATATTGTCCACCTGAACAAAGATCTCTGCCAGGCTGATGTAACTTTATAACGTCACCTATGTAGGGAGTCCATGGACTGCACAGAAAACAAACAGGATTTTAAACTGAATTCTAAATTTTACTGGGAGCCAGTGAAGAGAGTAAAGAACAGGAGTAATGTGATCGTGCTTGCGAGTATTAGAAGAAACCAGGCAGCTGCATTCTGAACCAGTTGCAGGCGATGGAATTTATAAGATTAGTCTATTTTGATTATTTTTCACTGATACACTTTACTGTCTCTTAATATAAAATATTAGTCAAAATTATACTGCTGGATTAAAACTAAAAAAGTCTGTTTCTTAGCATTTGATTTTCAAATCAAGGCAATTTTAAAACTGTCCACTAGACGGCGCAATGGTGTAACCAGTGTCCTAAAAAAGTTCAATATTGAAGGTACAAAAATAAATTAAAATATCCTGTGGATTAGGAAACTGGAAGACACCACAGAAACATCCTGGCACAATAAATATGTCCATATCTTCATACTACATTTGGTAAAATACTACCACTTGATGTGATGTTAATAGATATTCAAATAGATGTGACATATTCTAAAACTATATACAGTCATATTTTGCAACAGCTATTTCAGTTTAATATATCTAATAACTGATGGACACAGTAATAATTCAGGATTTAAATGAGGTTTATCGTACTAACAGAAAATGTGCAATATGCATTAAAACAAAATTTGACAGGTGCAAAAGTACGGGCACCTCAACAGAAAAGTGACATTAATATTTAGTAGATCCTCCTTTTGCAAAAATAACAGCCTCTAGTCGCTTCCTGTAGGTGTTATTGAGTTCCTGGATCCTGGATAAAGGTATTTTTGACCATTCCTCTTTACAAAACAATTCCAGTTCAGTCAAGTTTGATGGTCGCCGAGCATGGACAGCCCGCTTCAAATCATCCCACAGATGTTCAATGATCTTCAGGTCTGGGACTGGGATGGCCATTCCAGAACATTGTAATTGTTCCTCTGCATGAATGCCTGAGTAGATTTGGAGCGGTGTTTTGGATCATTGTCTTGCTGAAATATCCATCCCCGGCGCAACTTTGTGCCAGGATGTTACGAATATAATCTTGTATGCGGACGATACTGTTCTGTTCACCCACGGAAAAAGTAAAACAGAAGTGGCCATAAAATTAACAGAAGAACTGAAAAAGGTTATGGTCTGGTTACAAAATTGTTGTCTTACACTAAATTTGGAAAAGACAGTTACAATGTACTTTGAAAACAGATACAAATGTTCTAATTATTCAGATATTTATATAAATAGGGAAAAAATAAAAAATGTAAATAGCTTTAATTATTTAGGTGTTACTCTTGACTCATCTTTAACTTTTAAAAATCATGTAAAAAAACTGTGCAAGTCTTTGAATCTTAACTTGGTAAATTTTAGGTATATTAGAGGATCTCTCTCTACGGAGGCATCACATATGTACTTAAATTCTATGATTCTCTCACGTTTTCAATACTGTATGACAAGTTGGTTGCAGGCTAGTAAAACAGTCTTAAAGCCTTTGGAATTAATTTTTAAAAGTGCTATAAAAATTCATGATAAAAAATCTAGACAATATGACCAATGTCATATTCTTTCTAAATATAATTTTCTTAGTTTTGACAATTTAATAATCTATGCAAATATTTGTCTACTTTTTAAAATCATCTATGGAGTAGCTGCGCCTCCTCTAAGAAGGTTTATAACATTGAGCTCAGAAAAAACAGCTCGAGTCACAAGAGCAACCTCAAGAGGAGAGTGCAGCATCCCAAAATATAGGACCTCCTTTGCTAAATCTGCGTTCTCAGTTGTTGCCATGAGTCACTGGAATACTTTGCCAAATGAGATTATAACATGTAAAAGTTTCCCAACGTTCGCACATCTGACAAGGAAATGGCTCTTATCCAAACAAGTTTGCACCCATTAGTTACGACGTGTGAGTGAGAGGTTTGTCTGGGAAAGTTTCATGATGTACAGGTGTGTGTATGTGAACAAATTAGTGTTTTGTGATAACTGGAGGATTTTTTGTAAGTTTTATGAATGGTGTAATTGACAGATGAATTTTATATGTTGTATGCCCGTATTTATGTTTAACGGTTTCTGTCATCCACTAAACAGTATTTTTCTGTATTCTGTCTAAACATCAACCTGTCCAGAGACTACAGGTGGAAATTAGCATATTGCTACAACCTGGCACACTACATTTCTCCGGATTTTTAGGTTAATGTATTTGTTGTGCATTGTCTCTGATGAATAAAAAAAAACAAAACAAAACAAAAACTTCAACTTGGTCACTGATTCTTGAACATTATTCTCAAGAATCTGCTGATACTGAGTGGAATCCATGCGACCCTCAACTTTAACAAGATTCCCGGTGCTGGCATTGGCCACACAGCCCCAAAGCATGATGGAACCTCCACCACATTTTACAGTGGGTAGCAAGTGTTTTTCTTGGAATGCTGTTTTTTTGCCACCATGCATAACACCTTTTTGTATGACCAAACAACTCAATCTTTGTTTCATCAGTCCACAGGACCTTCTTCCAAAATGAAACTGGCTTGTACAAATGTGCTTTTGCATACCTCAGGCGACTCTGTTTGTGGCGTGCTTCCAGAAACGGCTTCTTTCGCATCACTCTCCCATACAGCTTCTCCTTGTGCAAAGTGCGCTGTATTGTTGACCGACGCACAGTGACTCCATCTGCAGGAAGATGATGCTGCAGGTCTTTGGAGGTGGTCTGTGAAATGGTCTTCCATTTCCTTACTATGTTCCTCACAGTGGAAACTGACAGGTTAAATCTCTGAGACAACTTTTTGTATCATTCCCCTGAACAACTATGTTGAACAATCTTTGTTTTCAGATCATTTTGAGAGTTGTTTTGAGAAGCCCATCATGATCTCCTATTCAGAGGAGATTCAAATAGGAGAACAACTTGCAAGTGGCCATCTTAAATACCTTTTCTCATGACTGGATACACCTGGCTATGAAGTTTAAAGCTCAATGAGGTGCTTCAATAAGTCATTTAAAAAGTAGTTAGCAGTGTACAAATCAAGAAAATGATAAGGGTACCCATACTTTTGCACCTGTCAAATTTTGTTTTAATGCATATTGCACATTTTCTGTTAGTACAATAAACCTCATTTCAATCCTGAAATATTACTGTGTCCATCAGTTATTAGATATATGAAACTGAAATAGCTGTTGCAAAAACCCAAATTTTGATTACAACAAACGATTAAGATGAATAGGGATGTCCAAACTTTTTCATATGACTGCACCTACAAATGTTTCCCATAAAGCAGCATATGAGCATGTATCTCTAAATATGAGAATACAACAAAAAGCAGTGTATTATATAAACCATTTGATCATATGCTCGTGTTTAATTGGCAAGTAGTAAAAAGCCAAATATATATCTTTCCACTATACACCATACACATATACAGTATAAGACAAAAAGATTTTACACTTATTTAAATGTTAACCTGTGCAAATATGCATGGTTAATATACATGTCACATAGGGCCACGCCCCCCTCTCTAGCTGTCACTCCGGTACTGTTCAATGTGCCTGTGTTCTCCTCGTCTGTTTATCCCGCCCTGTTTCTATGCTTTCCCTCTGTCTGTCACACCCCTGTCGGTGTTCTCTCCTGCTGTCAGTCCTGTCCATGTCTTCTGTGTAACCTTGTTTAGATCCATTCCCCAGTTAGTACGGTCCGTGTCTTCTGTGTAACCTTGTTTAGATCCGTTCCCCAGTTAGTCCAGTCCATGTCTTCTGTGTAACCTTGTTTAGATCCATTCCCCAGTGAGTCCAGTCCGTGTCTTCTGTTGTTCAGCTCAGGTGTTTCTAGTTTGTCTTGATGTGTTTGGTACTTGTACTCCCTGTGTTTCAGTCCCTTTTTGGAAGTCATTGTGGTGGTAATCCTGGTTGTGTGTTTATCTGCCTTGTTCTGAGTTCTTGTATTTGTTTTATCCTCTGTCTTTTGTTGTCCGAGTTATCCGGTCTGGTTGTTAGTTCTTGATTTGTGATAGCCTCGTTACCCTCGTATCCTCTATGTTAGCACTCCAGCTATAAAACCCTGCTCTCCTCAGCATTTGTGTCCGCTTCTTAGCTCTCAGTCGTTACAATACATTTTAAAATGCATTGTATTTATTTCCTTTCTAAGCTTTTTGCCTTGTGGCATTCATTGACACAATCAATGAGGGATTATCTAATGTTTTTGAATTACAATAATGAATGGTTACTGGAACAAAAAATCTACATGGATTTGGCAAGGGTGTATCAAATATTGCCTAAAATGGAATACATAACCTGGAGGAGCAGTTATGGCCAGTTGACACCTCTGTGAATCACCCCTGATATTGGGTGTAGTCTAAAATCCATGCCCAAAATACAGGTTTTATTTTGAGAAGGGAGAGTCAGTGACACATAAAAATACTGGCTGTAAAATTTAATCATTCATTTATACAACAATCAGCAGGTTGTCCATCACTGCAGGAGATGCTCCATGCGCTGGTTGATAAATGAGAAGCCAGCAAAGGCACCCTGGTCGGTTAAGCCAAACACACCTTTCTCACACATGGACAGGCGGTCATTTAAAAATTCCTGCTCGCAGTCGCTAGAGTCACTGGATGATTTCTGTGGTTGGAGGAGAATGGAAGCAAATCACATGATGAACAGAGGCTGCATTTCAGTATCTGTATTTTTGCAATTTGCTCTATGAGCATACAGTATGAAAAGTAAAAAATAAAAAAAAAACAGGAATGAGAGATGACTGTAAGAAATGGAAAGAAAGCTCATACCACTTTTGGCACGTAAGGGGGTTTGATTTCTCTCCTCTCCAGATCAGCCCAGTTAATGATCTCAAAGAATGAGTGACCTCTGATATTCCCCACAACACCCAGTCTATGAGAAGGGTCTCGCTCAAACAGCTTTGTTCATGGAAGAAAACCAAAAGCAAGAATATTATTCATAATAGAAATATCTCAGTGTATCTCCTTTCTAAGTGCATAATAGCAGAACTCTATTCATGTCTTGGTTGTGAAGTATTATTAGTATTATTACTATTATTAATGTGTCATCAGGTGTGGTTTTGTGCATGCTTACTCGCTCTAGCAGGTCTCTGGTATCCAGTGTTATACTGTCAGGGAATTCAGGTGTGTCCGTAAGGATGGACTCATAAAGATCATCTACCTCATCACCATTGAATGGAGGCTGACCAATCACCATCCCATACAGGAGCACACCAAATGACCACCAGTCCACAGAAAAAGTATACTGCTGACCCAGAATGATCTACACAGACACACACACATTCACATTCAGGGCATACTGAGTTACATTGACATTGCTACAGGTGAGAACATTCAATGTCAAATTAATTTGATGCCATCTCATACCTCAGGGGCCATGTAGTATGGTGTCCCACAGATGGATGTGGCACGATTGTCACCAAAAATATTCTCCTTACACAGTCCAAAATCCGCTATCTTTATGTGACCATCTCTGTCTAGCATGACATTTTCCAACTTGAGATCTCTAATGCAGGAGAGAATTACAAAAATGTGGCAAAAATGTGGTTTAGTAGACAAGAACAGTAAAGGTGAAAGTACAGAATGTCAATTTAGCTTTGTTTGTGTGTGTAACCTGTGGATGACGCCTTTTCCATGGAGGAACTGCAGTCCACACACAATTTCAGCTGCATAGAATCTGGAAGGAAGAAACAAACCAGGAGCCATCAGACCGCACTATAATTACACATACCTACGTTTATATTTATATAAGGCATACAAAAAACATCATTGTGTGTGTGTGTGTTGCCTCACGTGGCTCTGTAGAGGTCAAAGGATCCTTCCTCCTGTATGTGGAAGTTCAGGTCACCTCCAGTCAGGTACTCCATTACGAAGTACAAGTATTCCTAACATGCAGACAATGCCATAAACACTTTGGTATGAGTACAAGCAGAATTACTGACTCAACAATCATTTAAATACCACAGTGATTCCATGAAGTATAAGTTACAGTAAACAGTTGTGACAATGCCTGGTGTGGTTAATTACTGCCTACACAAAAGTGTCCTGCTGGACATCCCATTACTATTGACTGAGAGGTGGAGGAACTGTATAATATAACCTTTCATTTGTTCTTTACTACCTTGGTCTGAAAGGAGGAGTAAAGGTGCGTTAGGAAGGGACAGTCCCAGGCCAGCGCCAGCACCCGCTTCTCCACCATGGTGGACTCTACATCCTCATCCATCAGCACCACATCTTTCCTCAAGGCTTTCAAGGCAAACCACTCCTCACTGCCCTTAAGTTCTGCCAGAAAAACCTGAGCAGGGACCAAGGGAGAGAAATAGACAAACAGACCAGAGTGAAAGAAAACACACACACACACACACACACACACATCCATGAAATATGAAGATTTGATGGAATAGTGTTTGTTTGGTCTATTCTTGTGGAGATAGTATTTAATAATAGAAGGGCAAAAGGACAGACATGTAAAAATGATAAGACACAGAGTCAGTGCGTGTGTGGAGGACGCGGGAGCAGTGTGACGGGGAAGACTCTACCTTGCCAAAGGCTCCCTTGCCCAGTACACTGTGGAAGGTGAAGTGCTCCGCAGTGATGAGTGTCTGGTGGCTGATCCGGGACAGGGGGCGAGGACTCGAACCCTCACACAGACCACCATATGGAGACACGTCTACAGAGATATACAGTACATTTTTACACATCCAGACTCACCTGGCTGACTTGGGTGAGTGCCTCAGCCAGTAGTTTCTGGCTGATGCTACACAGATTAGCCACTTTAGATTGGCACTTGTGATGAACATTCATGCCACAGTCCGAGGACATTTTGACAATCAGAAACACAAAGACATACACATATTCTAACCCAACCCATGCACGTAATCTCTCGCTCACCCTCACACTTTCATCTCCAAGAAGAAACATTTGAAGTGAAGCTTAAATCAAAATATATTAATAGTTGTAAGTTCAAGTGCATATAGTTTTTTTTTTGTAATAATTTTTTTCCATCATTGGGTGAATTACAAAGGCAGCCCTGCTCTTCCCTACAGAGATACATGTGACACCATATGCCCTGTGGCAGGAGACGCCAGAAGTAATGCGAGTAATGTGAACCAGGGCTAGATTCGGCCCTTTAATGAATTTGTACCGGTCCAATTACATTCGCCACCCCCCCATTTGTATTTTATTACCATTTTGTTTGGGTTATATGGGACAGGTGGGGCATGGAATAAACAACCTACCAACCTACCACTGCATGTTAGACAAGCCCCTTCACTGCCCATTTTTAAAACAAGTCTTAAAACTCACTTTAATTCATTGGCTTTAAACACAGCATGAGACTGTATATTTTTAGTTTTTACTGCTTTAGTTTAATTCTTTGATTTGATTCCTTTTACCGCTTTAGTTAATATTTTTTATCCATTTTTTGTTATTATTTGTTTTATTTCTAATGTTCTATTCTTATGTACAGCACTTTGTTTCGGCTGCCGTTCTTAAAGTGCTCTATAAATAAAGTTGAGTTGAGTTATATGAAAATAACTATTGAACATGTTGATATCAGCAAATTACAATATGTTAACTTGAGATTCACCTAGAGATGGGTTGTAGGAGACCTCAATCTGATCAAGGACAACGGGGAGGTCCTCCTCCCAGTCCTCATCCAGAACGCTGTTATTCAAAGGTACTACTGCAAAAATGATTTTTTCAAGAAGCCATAATTAAATATTACATGAAAGTAACAGGTGAATGTTTTTCATCTGAATTGTGTTAATGTGCGCTTGTCTGATATGAATAGCTATTGAACACGTTGATGTCAGCAAATTATGAAATATGTTATCAAATTGATATTCTGTATGAATGTGTCTTGGTCACCTAGAGATGGGTTATAGGAGTCCTCAGTCTCGTCCAGGAGAACGAGGAGCAGCTCCTTACAGGCCTCATCCAGAATACTGTTATTCAGAGAGACCTCAATCTGATCAAGGCCAACGGGGAGGTCCTCCTCCCAGTCCTCCTCCAGAACGCTGTTATTCAAAGGTGCTACTGCAAAAATGATTTTTTCAAGAAGCCATAATTAAATATTACATGAAAGTAACAGGTGAATGTTTTTCATCTGAATTGTGTTAATGTGTGCTTGTCTGATATGAATAGCTATTGAACACGTTGATGTCAGCAAATTATGAAATATGTTATCAAATTGATATTCTGTATGTGTCTTGGTCACCTAGAGATGGGTTATAGGAGTCCTCAGTCTCGTCCAGGAGAACGAGAAGCAGCTCCTTACAGGCCTCATCCAGAATACTGTCATTCAAAGGTGCTACTGCAAAAATGATTTTTTCAACAAGTCCTAATTACATATTACAATGTTTTTTAGCTGAACTGTGTTAATATAAGCATTAGATAAGCAGTAGATATATGCGACATATAGCCTGGTGCGGCTTATACAACATTTTCCATAAAAAAAAAACTTGGTAGGTGCGGCTTATATTGAGGTGCGCTCTATAGTCCAGAAAATACACAACCCATAAAAAATCCCTTTAAAGACTTTTTCTAATCAATAAATATACAAAGCCAAGCAGAAAGACACAAATGTAATTGAATCGTTATTATTTTATTTATATTGAGACTATCACTATTTGTGGACCTAGGTTTGTTGGTATGTTGCCATAGCAACACCACTGACTTCATAAAAATGAACCTGTCAAATTATCAGATTCTTTTTCTATTTTTCACTTATTGGTTTTACCAATAAACACCAAATTCAGCTGTGTTAAAAGAACAAAATAAGCCCCAAAATATGCCCCAAAATAAGGTGTCACCATTGTACTCATTTACTCACTCAAGCCATGGGTGTTGTCGCATTGAGCGTGTGACACACGCATTTGACCGTCTTCACACGCTCACACGCCACACTTCCGATTTCACACGGCGAGAAAAAAAAATCTAGTTTATTTACCTCCGATCCATATCTATCTACCTACATAAGTCATGTGACTGCCACACCATTTTAAGGTGAAATATTAGCAAGCTTCATGCTTTAGTTGTGGGAATATAAGCAAAGACGGGTGCGAGTTTCAAGTCATTTGTTGATGTGTTTAATTTGTGTTGTGCTTTAACCTTTTCTTACCTTAGCGCAGCGTGTTCGTTGATTGCAAAAGAAAACATTACCAGTCTTGTCTTTAGCCTTTTATTAAAAAATACACATATGCCTATTAATTAATTTAATACAGAGATCTCTGGAGAGCTCACATACCCTAATCATGTCACCCCATGTGCAGCTCTGAAGCTGTCTGCTCTCTTCACCATTATATATGCTTTCCTCTAAACATAGGAGCTGCACATTCCATAGTTCAACCTACAGCTGTCTCTATTCTGGAAGCGAGGTCTTACTACCTGGCCTCACCACATAAGGCCACAGTGAGCCTTCTCTTACACATCCCATTTTAGCCTACTGCAAACGCATGGAGTATTGGAAGTGGCACACAAGCGCTTACACCGTCATTCTAGCAACTTGATCCTTAATATAATGTAAGCAAAACATATAGTGATTAATAATAGAGATTTGATTAATACTTTATGACTATTCAAAATATATAAATTATGATAAGCTGTTGATTCAATACTGTAATGTAAACAAACTATGAAGGGATTAAGATGACAATCACAACATTTGCCACCATTATTGTCATGCTAGTGTAGTTTGTCTTTTGCATGGATGCAGTTTACAACTTTACGCCCAAAATTGTTTGCTGGTTATTGGTCAGATTTATCTAGCGTTCATGGCTAGATCTACCAATAGCATTGGAATAACCTTTTTTCTGTGCTTTTCTGGCCATTTGGCTGAAGTTGAGATTTAGTTCATTACCCCTTGCACCTGTAAAAGTTAGGTTTTCTCTGTTATATTGTACTTATCAGAGTGTACAACACTCTTATATTGTACTTATCGTACAATACTGTAACGTTCTGCACGGGGCAGAACAGGGAGGCGGACACAAACGCTGAGGAGAGCGAGATTTATTAAGGGAAATTCCATAGACAGAGTCGAAGTGACGGGCATGGGTCATAACGGGTAGGCAGTCAGGACACGAAATACGGACAGACATAGCGAACACAACAAGGAAGACTCACGGAACAGCAGCACTGGGGCGAACAGGCAAAACACAGAGAAAAACAAAAAGACCGACAACTAGACCTGGGAGACACAGGGACTAATATACACAGGACTAAACTAGGGACAGGTGATGACAATGACACAGGGGCGTGGTAACTAACAAGGGATTCATAAAACTAACGAGCAGGGCGAGACAAACAGGCAGGGAACACGGACATGAGGGAACCCAGAGTGACAGCTACGAGAGGGGGCGTTGCCCTACGTGACAAATACATAGACATATCCTCAATAATATTTGATAACCGTGACATTGTATATTGTGTTTATTTGTATGTTTGTTCACATAGTATATAACTGAACAGTATTTTTGACACTGGAGCAAAGACCAGTGTTTCAATAACTGACTACATACACAGTGTGGACTGAAGTAGGTGAATAAAAATATATATATTTCCCAAACTATGATGAATTAAAATGTAGTTTGTTATGCTATTGTATTATCATTGTCACTGGCATTTAATTCCCTAAGTCACATTATCACATTAATAATGGCACTGCCAACATTAGTAACCAGAAGCCAGGGAGCTACTTGCTAGGGGTGTGGCGAGCCATGGTATTGGGTTAACGAGATGAAATTTTTCTTTAATATATTAATTTCAAAATTGAAATACATGATTGAAAATATTTTATTTGACTAAAACTCACAAAATGTAAAACAGCAGGTGAATTTTGTAAGTAATCATCTTGCAACAGATGTCAATAAATGTTTACTCTGGTTATGAATTATGTATGGTTCCAATTAACCATATGCAGTAAATACAGAACATTATGCAGGTACTGCAGTCGGTTTTACCATAAACTGAACAACTTCTCTCTTAAGACCTTTCCCTAATCTGAATTCTCTTTTTTTCCATTGGAACTTTGGCTTTATATTTAAAAATGCATAGGATGTGCCATTTTGCGACTGGAGCTTTTAGTGTTCAAGGTGCATGGATTTGACTGTATACTAATGTTTAGTTTTGAACCTGGTACAGGCTTGTCATCCTGTGTCTTGTTGCTCATCCTATATGTAGCGCCTCTCTAGCTTGTGTGGCTATGATGAGAGGTGGCTAACCTGAGTTCTTTTAAATAATCACAGAACCTGGGGTTTCTTCAAGAATTTAAACAAATGTATATTTAGCCAAACAGGTATTTACCTTCTAAATAACAGTCTCTTGATCCTTTAAATCACCCATCAAGCACAACATGTATTAACTAATACACATACAATATCAACACAGTCAATAAACACACCAATTAATTGAAAATATATGGAACATTTACTTAGAAAATTAAAAGGAATGATTTACACCTTCTCTTTGCAGGTTTTCATTCTTTCAGTTCACTTTGAACCAACAATACAGTCAACATAAAATAAAGACTTCAAACTTAAATATCCCCTATGGGCCCCAATAATTAAACTAAAGCCGGCAATGAAATAAATAAATAAATAAGACTCAAGTCCAACTGTTGCAGGCCTGAACGCTGCTCGGGAACGCTGTAGCCTTAAACAAATGGCCGTTTCACCTCAAGGGCAAAATAAAAACGGTACCTTTTGCTGATGGAGATAACCACTCACACGGTCAAGGGTGGCAAGAGAAAATGATGAGACAAGGCGATTCGCGTGGATGGAGAGGGTAGACACAGCTGACGACGCAGGCACAGTCCTCATACGTAGCACTGTCCGGCTCCGTCGGTTCTCTGACCTCGTCGTCAGCTCACTCGGTTACGTCAGCCTTCAGTTAAGTTTTCCACTAAACTCACCAACATCACCACCATTCAGGTTGCGTAAAGAGCTCTTGTCGAGCACTTTTACCAAAAGATGACCAAAGCTGGCTTAACAATCTCTACTGCCTCCTATCTCTCCTTCGCTCATCCTAACGGTCTCCTCACGTTCTCCTAACGGTCTCCTCACGCGAACGTAATTCTAACGTTCTCCTCACATTCTCCCTTTTCTGTCCAATGACCTAGTAGGTAATTACTTCCCCAACAAAAGGTTACAGTTCTTTTAAACAAATATTTACAAACCATTTCAACATTGTTACACCCTCCCCCTTTTGAGATGTCTGTGTCCTCACCAGACACCAAACCCAAGGAGTCAAAGGGCACAACACCTAGTACCTCTAGGGCAGTGGTTCCCAAAGTGGGGGGCGCGCCCCCTAGGTGGGGCGCGGAGCTATTGCAGGGGGGGCGCGGAGCTTGGAAGTAAAACATGTGCACATGTGTCAATATTAGGGATGCACCGATTCCGATATTAATATCTGAAAAAGACAGGAAGACATTTTTATTTAGGCAGGCTTTTTCTTAAGTGCTTTCTTTGTTTTAAGTGTTGTATAATCCATGACTTGTTCTTAGTATGTTTGTTAAGCACTTTGTGATGATTCTGTCTGTGAAAAGTGCTATACAAATAAAGCTTACTTACTTACTTACTAGATCGGGTATCGATGACAATGTGACCGATCCATAAAAACAGACCTATTCAGTCAAATTCTATGCTTGTAACGCTTTTCGGAGTTAGTTCAACCTTAAATATCCACTCTGTCCCGGATAGAAGTGAACTCGGACAGTTACCAGGCGAAGCACACAGAGGAGAGGTGAATCACTGACTCGTACTCGCGCTGGTGGTATTACGCTTAGTCCGTTTATTTGCTGGTTGACCAAAATAAACCTGGGCTCCAGCAATACTTCACTGTTCATACATGAACTGGTGAGTTGTCCAAAGCTTATTGAATGTGTTACTTACAGAAATAAAATAAAGATAAAATAAAGAGCAGTGGTCTGAGTCGGTCTACGGCAGAAAGCTAAAAAAAACAACAATATTCCGTACGCGCGCTCAACTCGCTCCCTTAAAGAGACAGTACACATATTTCTGGCCGTTACATGCTTTGTGCTCTGCGTGATGTCTGCGCTAGCAAACTAGCCGCATATGTATTGCTGTTTCTCTTATTTCATATCCTTATTTATTTAAAATGATATTTAAAATTCTTGAACCATTTCAAAGGTTTCTTGCAGTATATTTTTTTCATGTTTGACCAAAGTTGTGAACCTATTGTTTTTGTCTGTTTCAGGTTCTTTGGTAGGCTATTTTACATTCAATGTTATATTCATAATTGCACTGACTGAACAAATGCAAGTTGTGTTGTTTTTATATGTTTTTATGTGTGTTTAAGTGTGCTATACTGGTGCAGAGTTTTCAATAAACTTGCAATTCAGTATGTCTGTGTTTAAAAAGCACTGATCAATATTGGCCGATACTAAGCCTCAGATATCTGAACGGGTATCGGAAGTGAAAAACGTGAATCGGTGCATCCCTAGAATATGGGGGGGGGGGGGGGGCGCAAAAATATTCTCATCTACTAAAGGGGGGCACGGCAGAAAAAGTTTGGGAACCACTGCTCTAGGGTGTTCCTATTTTAATAACAATTCCCCTGTGGACTATGGTTAAGGGCGTGTCACTCGATCTACCAGGCTCATCATAAGTGAGTCTAATAGTAGGCTTAATAGTTCTTTTTGGTCTAGGTTCAACTCTGGCCTTCAGTCTCTCTTCCCGGACTTCAACTACAGATCCTTCTCCAGACTCCAATCCATTCTCACTGAAAGCTTCTGGAGCTTTTCCTCTTTCACACTCCTTACCCCTTTCATACTCAGTTTCAGAGTCATGAACATCCTCTTCTATATCGGAGTCTTGTCCATGAACAGGTTCAACTCTCATGTCGTTGTCATATTCTGAGTCAGCGTCATGATCTAGTTCATGACCATTTCCTGGTACAGGGTCATCATCTATGGCCACTGATCTGGCAGTGTTCAACACCTCACGGGCAGGGTGTTCTGGCATAGCCCGGGGAGTGACAAAATACTCCACATCAGAAGATGAGTCATAGAACTCTTGTAACTCTTGAGTCTCTGGGCTCTTGTCTCTTTGTTTTCTCTTTTGAGTGACTGCTCTGGTTCTGGGCCTGGCAGGTGGATCCTCTATCTGTTTAGTGAGTGGCATTCTCACCAGCTGTCCAATAGGTAGAAGGTGGTCCCTATGGATAGTCTTTGTCCCTGGTCCTCCATCTTCCCGCTTGATTTTGAACACAGGTAGGTTTGGCAGCTTTCCAGTGACAACATAAGGTTCCGTACTCCACTTGCTTTCCAGCTTATGCTTTCCTCTTAGACCCAAATTTCGAAGCAAAACTCTGTCACCAATCTCTAGGGACTGGAAAGTAACTCGCTGGTCATACAACCTTTTATTTCTCTGGTGCCTTTTGTCTGCAGCCTCCGAGGCTAACTTGTAGGCTTGTTTCAGATCTTCTCTCAGCTTTGTGACATATCGGGTGTGGCATGCATCCTCTATGCCATCTGGGGATGTTCCAAAACATAGATCAACAGGAAGTCTCGCCTCTCTACCAAACATTAGATGGTAGGGCGAGTACCCTGTAGCGTCACACTTTGTGCTGTTGTATGCATGTACCAAATAGGGAACATGCTGACTCCAATTGTGTTTTTTCTCACGACCAAGCGTGCTAAGCATGGAGATCAGAGTTCTGTTAAACCTTTCTGGCTGTGGGTCTCCTTGCGGGTGATAAGGAGTAGTCCGCGACTTGCGAATCCCCATCATATGCAGCAGTTCCTGGATCAATCTGCTCTCAAAATCCCTCCCTTGATCGGAATGGATCCTTGATGGCAGTCCATAATGAACAAAATATTTCTCCATCAGGGTCTTAGCCACTACTTGGGCTTTTTGACTTTTAGTAGGGAAAGCCTGAGCATACCGGGTAAAATGGTCTGTGACTACCAAGACATTAGCTATGCCTTTGGAGTCAGGCTCCATAGAAAGGAAGTCCATGCACACTAGATCCATAGGCCCATGGCTAATGATCTGGTGCAAAGGAGCAGCTTTCTGTGGAGGCGTCTTGTGAGCAACACACTCTCCACAGTTCCTGATGTACGCTTCCACGTCCATTGACATCTTTGGCCAAAAAAATCGGCTACGAAGTAGGTCGATAGTTCTCTCCTGCCCAAGGTGTCCCAGGTCATCATGCATGGCTTGCATGACAATTGGCCGAAACTCCCTTGGAAGGACGAGCTGACTGACTATTTCTCCAGATGGTTTCTTAGTGTAACGGTACAACAATCCATCTTTCATGGAAAGCTTCCCTATTTCTCTTTTCAATCTTGATATTTCTGGATTCTTTGATATATCATCAGGCCACTCTCCTTGCTTGACAGCTTGCATAGCCGGTCCAATGGCTTCATCTCCTTCTTGAGCTTTCTCGAGACTCTGTTTTGACATGAGCTCAAGCGATTTCAAGTTCATATGCATTGGATAGGCATACAGGTCAGGAACACAATGTGAAGATGCCCCTAACTGCGCGACATATACAGGCATTGAGTGAACGGGTTCTGGTACACAGACTTTCTGACAAATAGTCTTGACACCAGACTGCGGTATAGTCACCCAACCGTCATCATCCACATCTGGGGTGTTCCGTGACAACAGATCGGCGTCGATGTTGTGTCGACCTGGACGATACTGGATGTCAAACTCATACGTTGACAGGGCAGCTAGCCAGCGATGCCCTACCACATTGAGCCTGGCTGTTGACAACACATACGTAAGTGGGTTGTTATCGGTACGTACTGTGAATTTTGCCCCATACAAGTAGTCATGGAATTTGTCAACAACTGCCCACTTGAGGGACAAGAATTCCAGTTGGTGTATGGGATAATTTCTCTCAGCTGTGCTCAGCTTTCTGCTTGCAAAAGCAACTGGCCGCAGGCCTTCAGGGTACTCTTGGTAAAGTACTGCACCAAGACCCTTCAAGCTTGCATCAACATGCAGAGTATATGACTTTTGTGGGTTAGCAAATGCCAAGACAGGTGCATGTGTCAGGCAATAGATAATCTGGTGGAACGCATCTGTGCATGCGTTGTCCCATCTGTCCCCAAAGGGCTCTGACTCTTTCAAGTAGATTTTGCTGACATCAGGGGCTTGCTTCTTTCTCTTTTGGGTAGGAGCGTACCCCTTGGTGAGCTCGGTCAACGGCCGGACAATTGCAGAATAGTTTTGGACAAATCTTCTGTAATAGCCACAAAACCCTAAGAACGATTGCAGTGTCTTTAGGTTTGTTGGCACAGGCCAGGTGGTAACAGCCTCTATCTTTTCTGGATCTGGGGCGACACCATCAGCAGATACTATGTGCCCCAGGTATTTGACTCTGGGCAGACAGATCTGACACTTGTCGACTGAAAGTTTGAGTCCTACCTCCCCAAGACGATCTAGGACCTTGAGCAGTCTCTCTTCGTGTTCTTCAAGCATCTTTCCGAAAACAATCAAGTCATCAAGGTATACTAGCACTTGCAAGAGGTTCATGTCTCCGACAGCCTTCTCCATTAACCTCTGAAAGGTCGCTGGAGCTCCGGTGATGCCTTGTGGCATCCTCTCAAACTGGAAGAACCCTAACGGGCAAATGAATGCCGTCTTCTCTTTGTCTTCTTCAGACATGGCAATCTGGTAGTATCCTGAACGCAGATCAAGCACAGAGAACCATTGACTCCCTGTCAAGGCATTCAGTGCGTCCTCAATGCACGGGGTAGTGTACTGATCTGGTACAGTTCGGCTATTCAACAGTCGGTAATCTATGCACATCCTGACAGTACCATTTTTCTTCCGTACAACCACTATCGGGGATGCATAGGGACTTCTTGACTCTTTTATGATCCCTGCCTGTAGCAGCTCTTGTAAGTGCCGTCTCACATCCTCAATGTCTGCAGGGGCCAATCGACGTGATCGCTGACGGAACGGCCTGGAATCCGACAGTCGAATACTGTGCTCCACCCCTTTCACCAACCCCACATCCCACTCATTCATTGAGAAGACATGAGACTTCTGGGCTAGTTTCTGACGCAGCCTGTTCTTCCATTTTTCAGAGATGGGGGAGTCTCCAAAATTTATGTGGCTTGCATCAAGGTTGGAGGGAGCTGTCTCTTTCGTTGTAATGGTAGAAACAGAATCAATGTGAAGCACACTGCCCATCACTGTTCCAACAGGTATAGAAATTTCTCTTGTAGACTCATTCCTGACCTGAACTTTGAAGCTACTTGCATCTAATGCCCCACTGGGCATCACCATGGGAAGGATAAACACATCAGCAGGTAGAGTGACAGCTGGTGATGAGTCCATCATCAGTATTTCCTGCAGAACAGGCTTCTTCAGTTCCACCTTGCACACTACTGGTGCATCACCATGTGGTGGTAGGGTCAAAGGGCCTGGACCCATCCATCGGACACGACCAACCTCATCGTCCCCCTGGACAGGAACATTAATGCCTTTAAGTGCAGGTTGGCCTTCACTGACACAAACACGAAGGCCCAGTGCCTGCGTGACATCAACACCATTGTCCTTGCATTGGTTCACCAAGCGTCTAACATGGCTAGCGTTGGTACCTACGATGACAGAGTTATTGTCATCAGCTCTTGGACTAGGGCATATGAGGGCAAGGACAGTTACAGTCTGAACAGTTCCTAGCACCTCAGCTGGATACTCAAAGTCGACTACTACATAACCACTATATGGGTAGCTAACACCTGACTCACTTAAGCCCCACAACGATAGACCAGATACTGGCTGAATGGGGATATCAGACAAGTATCGCTGGTACCAGTGGTCAAAAATGATTGTCACTTGGGAGCCACTATCCAATAAGGCAGTACAGGGCTGCCCATTAACTTTCAGTGGGACCAGGCTTGGTGGCCCAACCAGCCCATCAGGAATGCTCACACTTTCAGGCACATGGGCAGTACTATTCTTGACTGAACAGTTCATAGTGCTAGCAGGGGCATCACGAGATGATTGGTTGGTCTTAGACAACTTCAGGGCTTGAATTAGTCTCTTAATTACTTTAGCCTGGTTTTCTGAATTTTGACATTTCCCTGCAAAATGTCCATTCTCTCCACATCGATAACAAAAATGTTCTTCTGAGACTTTGAGTGATCTCTGTGAAGAGCTAGCAGGTAGCTTTGATGTCTTTACCGATGAGACAGCCACTTGTGATTCAGTCACGTTCCTTGTGAACTTCTGTTGCAAGCGATTCAACTGTTTTTTCAGTGCAGTTATCTCACTGTCAGAACTGCACTCAAGGGATACAGCATTATGGAGAGTCTGATCAGTGCTAGCTAGGGTGTCTTGAACTGGCTTAGACACAGTAGCAGCCACTAATGACCTTAGTTCCTTCATCTCAGACTTCAAGCTCTGAATTTCAGTCTGCTTTTCATCAACTTCCTGCTTTACATATGCACTTTGCACAACAAGATGAAGCTTTTTTCTTGAGGCTTCATATTCTTCCTCTGTACGAATCTCCTTTAACAGCTGGAGAAAAGAGGGTGGCTTATCCTTTCTCTCTCTAAGCCGAAGATTAGTCAGCATCAGATCAGAAACGATAGCACCACGCAACAACTGATCTAGCCTCACCCTGTCAGCACAACCAGGAGGAAGACCACCTCTCTGCAGGACCCGGTTTAACGACTGTTCTAGACGTCTAAGGAAGTCAGAGAGCCTCTCCGTTGGTTGTTGCTGCAACAGACGAAAAGCAAAATACAACTCTTCACCCGTTTCTGCTGTCCCAAAAGCATGTTCAAGTGCCTCCAAGCAGGCTTCAGGACTAACGTCAGGACTGCCAGTGCGTACTGCTTGGACAATCTCAAGCGCCGGGCCCCTAAGGCTCTCCATCAGCCGCCGCCTTTTCTCTTTGAGAGAGCAATCACACTCTTCCACCATGAGCCGTGCTTGGCTCAGCCAGTGGTCAAACTGCTCCTCTCCAGCTGGAGTGGGCAACAACCCCGAAAAGGTTCGTAAGCGGCGATAGCTTCCATGCTCACTTGAGGACTTACTCTTGTCAAGTATCTCACTCACAACTCGCAAAATAGCCTCTGCTGACTTAGCACCAGTATCTCCTTCTGGGAACAATGTGTACTGTTTATCTACAGGCTTGTCATTAGCTTGCTGTGACGGTCCCTGACTTTGTGCACTGACTCTAGGGCCTTCATCAATTGTGACAACAGACCATGGCTCTCCCCCATCAATGGGGAACACTTTAGAGGGAACCATGTCTCTCTTCACAGCCTCCTTGCATTCACACAACACAAGAAATCTGTTTTGCCGCAAGCGTAATATTCGACCTCTTACACGAACACGTCCCAGACACTTCACTGTTTGCATAGTCTCTTCAATAACCGCTGCAGTTACATCTTCTTGCATGAGAATTAAGACAGCGTGCGCCTCCAATTTATGTAGCGCCTCTCTAGCTTGTGTGGCTATGATGAGAGGTGGCTAACCTGAGTTCTTTTAAATAATCACAGAACCTGGGGTTTCTTCAAGAATTTAAACAAATGTATATTTAGCCAAACAGGTATTTACCTTCTAAATAACAGTCTCTTGATCCTTTAAATCACCCATCAAGCACAACATGTATTAACTAATACACATACAATATCAACACAGTCAATAAACACACCAATTAATTGAAAATATATGGAACATTTACTTAGAAAATTAAAAGGAATGATTTACACCTTCTCTTTGCAGGTTTTCATTCTTTCAGTTCACTTTGAACCAACAATACAGTCAACATAAAATAAAGACTTCAAACTTAAATATCCCCTATGGGCCCCAATAATTAAACTAAAGCCGGCAATGAAATAAATAAATAAATAAGACTCAAGTCCAACTGTTGCAGGCCTGAACGCTGCTCGGGAACGCTGTAGCCTTAAACAAATGGCCGTTTCACCTCAAGGGCAAAATAAAAACGGTACCTTTTGCTGATGGAGATAACCACTCACACGGTCAAGGGTGGCAAGAGAAAATGATGAGACGAGGCGATTCGCGTGGATGGAGAGGGTAGACACAGCTGACGACGCAGGCACAGTCCTCATACGTAGCACTGTCCGGCTCCGTCGGTTCTCTGACCTCGTCGTCAGCTCACTCGGTTACGTCAGCCTTCAGTTAAGTTTTCCACTAAACTCACCAACATCACCACCATTCAGGTTGCGTAAAGAGCTCTTGTCGAGCACTTTTACCAAAAGATGACCAAAGCTGGCTTAACAATCTCTACTGCCTCCTATCTCTCCTTCGCTCATCCTAACGGTCTCCTCACGTTCTCCTAACGGTCTCCTCACGCGAACGTAATTCTAACGTTCTCCTCACATTCTCCCTTTTCTGTCCAATGACCTAGTAGGTAATTACTTCCCCAACAAAAGGTTACAGTTCTTTTAAACAAATATTTACAAACCATTTCAACATTGTTACATATAGTCAAAAACAAGTTTGGGATTCCCAGTGCATCTGAACTGTACATTTTTGATGAAAGTGACACGGCAGTGGAGGAAGACATCCTTCTTGAACTGATGGAGGCCAATCCTGACTTATGCCTGACAGTACGTGACAGTGAGTCTGATGAAGGTAGGTTTTGTTAGAATTTGCATTGTAGTCAGTATAATCATGCTACCAGCATTAGTTTGCAAATGTACGTTTGATTATAAGCATCCCATTCTTGCTATACAAAGCCACAGCTTGCTATGTCAAAGTTGTATATATTTTTCTGAAAAAAATTAACTTTGCAGTTTAGATTATTTTTCTTTCACTCCATGACCCAAAAGTGCATATTTGGTGTACTGTATTTTAACTGTAAATTACTGTTCATAAAATAATGACCAGTATTGTCACGTATGTGTCAGAGTACAAGAGGACATGTTTATTTATTTTTTTAAATTGCTTTTTCTTTAAAGGAGGATTCCGTCCCGTAAACAGAAGGAGAAGTATGCCCTGGGGATCATTACACTTTTTCCTTCACTGAAGGATCCTTTTTCTCCAAAGGGCTATGTAAGTTTAAAATACTTATTTTCAGAAATTATACCAGTTTTACATAGAGACAGAACTCTTAAGTGTCATTAGGGGAAAGCATTGTGCTCAGTTTGAATAGAAGTGAATAGGGAAATTGACTTGTAATGTAACAATAGCTCATTGAGACACCAGGCAGGCTAAGCTAGTTAACATAGCAAGCTCAGTAAAGTTTATCAGATTTTAATCTGTGATAAAAGATCAATGAATGATGGAACTATGTCATTTTTTTTATTAACAGGAGCATTTCTATGATTGCGAAAAGAGCACAGGATATTTAGCATGGCGGCTGAAGACCATGTCCAGGAATAAATCTCAACAATCAGTTAAGGCAACCACAGTGTCACAAGCACAAGGAACAAATCACAGAAGATCAGTAGCATCAGTGCCTGAGCACCTTGATGGAGATGCCTGCCAGGAAGCTCTATCATTTCTTGTTCATTGTCATGATGAACCAAAAGTATTGAAGATGAAGATGTCCTTTGAACATCACCAGAACCTAGTGCATGACTCACAGAGAACGACAGACGTCCTAAAAACATTCCCACGTTTTTTAGATGTCAAAGGACTAGTGAGTTGTGCATTGGTTTTTAAAATCCAGGCTTTCATTTGGTTTGGCTGTTTACAGTGCATTGACCACTGATACATTTGTATGTGTATTTGATCAACAGCTGAATCAAGATTTTGTGCTGCTGTTTGGTGAGGAAACGTCCTCCAGGTTGCTTGAGAAGTGGGACACAACCTTCAAGCCGAAGGTTATCGAAGAGTCCAAACACCTGACTAAGTCAACCGAGCTGCACCGACTTCTAAATGCTGCTGAGAAACATGACACCAGTAAGTAAGATAGTCTTGGTATCTAGTCAGTTGGCTAGTGTTATGTATTTTTTATGTCTAACTGATGGCGAGTTATTGTTTGTGTCTCCCGCCTCATGCAGGCTTTAGAAGAGCTGGACTATCTAACGGCTCTGGATAATGATGGGAACCTGTCTGAGATTGCAGTGATTATGTCTGAGTTGCCTCTGGAACCGCAGATGGCTAAGAGTCTGCTGGCCTCCTGCGAGTTTGACTGTGCGAGTGAGGTGCTAACCATTGCTGCCATGTTAACAGGTAATGTCATTCATTCTAACAGGCAAGAATAATGTGTAAGCCAAGTATTTTCACCCCACTGTCTATCCATCTATACATGAACCATTTTGACAAACCACCTTATTATTGTTTTGTTTTTCTATACATCTGCATATCAGTGACTACATCTTTCATTATAGTGAAACTAATTCATCTGTTTAGTTAGGAGAAAAGATCCTGGTACTGTTTAGTTTTTGTGTTTGGTTGTCAGCATCTTTTTAAACTAGACTCACACCTCAACTGGTAGTACAGGTAGGGCAAGCTAGGACAACACCTAGCAATGTCAGGGGTTTTATTCCTAGAGATATACAGCGTATGTTTGTACTGATATATGTAATTCATGTCAGTTGCTCTGAAAAAAGCATCTGCCAAATACGGAAAACTTAAATCACATTTTGCTATAACATACATTCTATTCTGTGGAGCGGTAGTAGGGCTGCCAGATATGAACATTGAGGTTACCTTCATTAGGACCGGCATTTTGACACCTTATTGAACATGTTGGTTCATGATAAAAAGACACATTTTTCACCCTGCTGTATAAACTGTTTCATCCAGATACTTCTCACTCTATGTAGCTCATGTCAGTGTTGCAGACATGATAAATTAAACTGACTGAATTGACTGAATCCATGGTTTATGAAGTGTCCTATCCTCTTGCAGCTCCATCTTGCTTCCTGGCCCCTCCTCCTTATCAATGTGTACAACGCCTACAAACACAGCCAGCACAGCTCACGTGAGTCACGTGAGAATTAAAACACACCAGACTCATTAACATATCAAACCCAGAATGTGAACTAAATGTGTATTGTTAGTAAACATATTCACTTCCATTTACTAAGACCTATTTTATATTTGACTCTTTCAGTGTGTTTATTGAACGTTCTAAGCACCCCAAACATTTATTATATCAAATGTAGTGGTGGGACTTTAACGCGTTAATTTTGATTAATTAATTACAGGAAAACTAACAAACTAAAAAAATTAATGCATTTTAACACATTTAACGCATGAGACACTTTTGCACCATGGAATGTTTCTCAGTGCACGAGTTCCAGACATACAGATTATATGGACGCACAATAAGATGAGCATGATGGAGATGACTAAAGAGGCTACGCTGGTGGATGGGAAATTTAAATATAAGAAACTTCCAGATGGAAGTACAAACACAAATAGTGTTATTTGCACTTTATGTAGGAAGGAGTTCGCTTATCACAGGAGCACTTCCACCCTTCATTACCACCTCAACGCAAAACATGTTGGGGCTAACACGCAGGTCAGTAATGATAACTTGGCTGATAAATGTATTCCTAGTACGAGCAAACAGTGTCGCCAGTCAACACTCGAACACATGTCGGGGTTCAAATTAAGAAACAAAATTGACCAATTCACTGGCGAGATGGATTGCTGTGGACTGTAGAGCGCTCTCTGTGGTCGAAGGCTTAAGTAAGACGCGGCAAGTATGAATGTTTCCGCCGTTCGCGGAGGTTGGACCTCTATTAGCAACAAGAATTATCTTGGTGTGACAGCTTATATTATAGATGATGAATGTGAAGTCGGTTCACATAAGGGTCACTTTGAATGTTGTGTCACCATACCATATCAGTTCTGGCCAAATTTGATGATGTGTTTCTTGTATCTATAATTTTTACAAAGTTTAGTTTCTTAATAGAAATTTTAGATTTTTCTTAGTTTCTTCCATAACCAATACTGATGCATCTTATGTTGCTGTTTGTTGACCAAGCTGACTAGCACTAATAACTAAAACATACCGCAAGCAAGTGTGTTGTGCTACTACAATTCTCTATTTTTAAACCATTCAAAAACTGGAGCAGTTTGTCCTGACAAAGCAACCTGAAACTTCAAACTACAAAGAAAACAGACCAAATCATAATGAACATACATTGACCATTGTAACAAAAAATATGTATTTTGATATTAATTGTCTTATTTTCTTAAAATAAAGGGAACACATCCAAATAACACATCCTAGATCTGAATGAATGAAATATTCTCATTGAATACTTTGTTCTGTACAAAGTTGAATGTGCTGACAACAAAATCACACAAAAATCATCAATGGAAATCAAATTTATTAACCAATGGAGGCCTGGATTTGGAGCCACACACAAAATTAAAGTGGAAAAACACACTACAGGCTGATCCAACTTTGATGTAATGTCCTTAAAACAAGTCAAAATGAGGCTCAGTATTGTGTGTGGCCTCCACGTGCCTGTATGACCTCCCTACAACGCCTGGGCATGCTCCTGATGAGGTGGCGGATGGTCTCCTGAGGGATCTCCTCCCAGACCTGGACTAAAGCATCCGCCAACTCCTGGACAGTCTGTGGTGCAATGTGACGTTGGTGGATGGAGCATGATATCCCAGATGTGCTCAATCGGATTCAGGTCTGGGGAACGGGCGGGCCAGTCCATAGCTTCAATGCCTTCATCTTGCAGGAACTGCTGACACACTCCAGCCACATGAGGTCTAGCATTGTCCTGCATTAGGAGGAACCCAGGGCCAACCGCACCAGCATATGGTCTGACAAGGGGTCTGAGGATCTCATCTTGGTACCTAATGGCAGTCAGGCTACCTCTGGTGAGCACATGGAGGGCTGTGCGGCCCTCCAAAGAAATGCCACCCCACACCATTACTGACCCACTGCCAAACCGGTCATGCTGAAGGATGTTGCAGGCAGCAGATCGCTCTCCACGGCGTCTCCAGACTCTGTCACGTCTGCCACGTGCTCAGTGTGAACCTGCTTTCATCTGTGAAGAGCACAAGGCGCCAGTGGCGAATTTGCCAATCCTGGTGTTCTCTGGCAAATGCCAAGCGTCCTGCACGGTGTTGGGCTGTGAGCACAACCCCCATCTGTGGACGTCGGGCCCACATACCGTCCTCATGGAGTCGGTTTCTAACCGTTTGTGCAGACACATGCACATTTGTGGCGTGCTGGAGGTCATTTTGCAGGGCTCTGGCAGTGCTCCTCCTGTTCCTTCTTGCACAAAGGCGGAGTTAGCGGTCCTGCTGCTGGGTTGTTGCCCTCCTACGGCCTCCTCCACTTCTCCTGGTGTACTGGCCTGTCTCCTGGTAGCGTCTCCAGCCTCTGGACACTACGCTGACAGACACATCAAACCTTCTTGCCACAGCTCGTATTGATGTGCCATCCTGGATGAGCGGCACTACCTGAGCCACTTGTGTGGGTTGTAGAGTCCGTCTCATGCTACCACGAGTGTGAAAGGACCACCAACATTCAAAAGTGACCAAAACATCAGCCAGAAAGCATAGGTACTGGGAAGTGGTCTGTGGTCCCCACCTGCAGAACCACTCCTTTATAGGGGGGGTCTTGCTAATTGCCTCTCATTTCTACCTGTTGTCTATTCCATTTGCACAACAGCAGGTGAAATTGATTCACAATCCGTGTTGCTTCCTAACTGAACAGGTTGGTTTCAAAGAAGTGTGGTTGACTTGGAGTTATATTGTGTTGTTTAAGAGTTCCCTTTATTTTTTTGAGCAGTGTATATGTTCTGAGAAAATCAACAAATCAATGAATTGCAGAGTGTTAAATACATTTAAAAAGCACACATATTCACTTAACTATTTTGCTATATTCCAGAGCAGTGGAAGCGACAGCATAATTTACAGAATAATTTAATTACAGAATAATTCAATTATTGTGGAACTGTTGATTTACTGCAGGTTCCAGTTTAGCACAATGGTGTGCTGATCATTACCTGAGTCTGGCTGCTCTGCAAACAGCCGATGCTGTTCGTGCAGAGCTCGCTGAGATCCTGAGGCGGATAGAGCTCCAGGTGTCTTCACCTGCGTTCGGCTCCAAGACCAACTGAACACCAAGCAGGTCCTACTGGCAGGCTTCTTCATGCAGGTAAAGCCATTAGACTCAGTATTCAGGCCATTAGACTCAGTATTCAGGCCATTAGACTCAGTATTCAGGCCATTAGACTCAGTATTCGGGCCATTAGACTCAGTATTCGGGCCATTAGATTCAGCATTCAGGCCATTAGACTCAGTATGAACGGCAGTTTCCAGTCTGGATGAGAAACTTCTTTGGTCAAGTTTTCTCATAATAAATCTTCAATGTAATACAACGAAATTTGTGCACAGTTCTTCTCACACAAGCCAGTATTTGTTAATATCCCATCAAATGCTCTTTGTAGTGTATATTTATAATGCAAACCAATGCTTGCTGTATGGGTTTCTAACTTAAAAGACCTCACAGGAATCATTAAATTTAGCTTTGACCCTAAGTGCCTGTTCCAATATCCCAGGTGGCCAGGGACATTGATGGATCAGGGAATTACTTCATTCTTACCCACAAGCACGTGGCTCAGATCCACCCTCTCTCGTGTTATGGGACTGAGCCACACAAACAGAACCTTCCAGTGGGTTGTATACCATGAGCACACGCTGTCAGAGAATAACTGCATCAGAACCGTCACCCAGATTTCAGCACGAGTACGTTTTTTATGAGTTTTAAACGTGGTGTTTAATGCAACAACTATTATTAATGTAATGATCCTTTAGTTTGCATTTGATGAATGCTAATATGCCAGTGAGGTTTTTACTGCTAGAGAGTTTTTACACAGAACAGTCAAACCCATCAAATCCAGTTTTGCCCTGACATTGTTTGTCATGTAGCTAATTTTCTATTCTGGTTCGTTTGTTCCATTCCTCTGTACCTTTAGAGGCTAGAGCTGGAGGTTGAACTTGAATTAATGTCTTTACTTTCAAATGGCATGTACTTTCGAATGGCTTGTGATTCTAAAATTACTTTTCATGTTATTTTATTCTTCCAACACCCTTTAGAGTTCAGGAATGTATGAAAACTGGAGATAATGACAAATGAAATGTAGTCAAATATGTAGACACATTCCTTTGTGTTTATATTGAAGTGTCTAATATTCACATTTCTGTTTATTATTCGTATGAACAGGTTCCTCTGCATGGCTCCTCAATACTTCTTCTACAACTTGCCCCCTAGTGAGAGTAAAGAGGTACTGCAGCACATCACAGAGCACAGCTCAGCTGCACCCCCCAAGGGCAAGAGGGAACCCCAGATCCAGAACAACACCACCCATGAAGAACAGCCTTATGAACGCTGTGTCATACAGTGACGATGGAAAAATACATAAAGACATTAACAAGTAAATGGACTTCTAGAGGCATTAGTGAGACTCAAATTAAGGAACAGGAAACGGGTATTTAAATGCTGTACTGCAGTAGCCGCGCTAGTTTGAATGCACGTGAAGCTCTAGAGACTCGCATGTTGTTTCACATGTTGTTCCAAAACTGCAGCTACAAGTTTTGGAGTGTTGTATTTGAAGGAAGAAAAACTAGGATATTTTAGTTACATGGGGAAAATGATAGTAGTACTGGCTGCATTCTCTGGTTTTCAGGGTTTTTTGTGGTTGCCATTTTTTGTTTGGGTAAAGCAAAATACTTTAAATAGATTAAACTAGATTTCTGTCAATCTGTCAGCCTACATATTTCTACATATTTATTGTAAGCTGGTATTCTGCTAATATATGATTAGAACTTTTATAACAAATCGGCAGTTACACTTTTGGCAGTTACACTTTTGAAATTATAAAAATGTTTACAGAGTGCATCTCTGCATAACTAGAAAGAATTTGTAAGCACTAGAGATTCAACACGTAGTAACCGAGGGATCAGGGCTGTGTTATTACTAATTATTATTAAATGCAATTTGTGGTTTTATGTGGAATCAGCTTTCATGGTGTTCTGTGTGTTTGCCGCAGTTTTCGAAATGCTTTGCAATCCTTTGATAGTTTTAATAGACTGTGTGTAACTATCAATCACGTGTTGAGCATAACAATAAGAAATGTACACGTTTGTATGTAGACATTTACTTGATATCTGTGCCTTTGTCGCGTTGTTTTTGAGATTCCTTTGGGCATATTTTGGAGTGCCCAAAGAAGTGGACAACCCGGCACCCGGTTGGAGTAAAGTGCCTTGATCAAGGGCACTTCAGTCATGGCCTGGCAATTGAACCCACAACCCTCCAGTCACAAGACCAGTTCCCTAATCCCCAGACCATGACTGCATGTATATGTACACCAAGGACTAGTCAAAAACACGTGTACACTGAGGTCTAGTCAAAAACACAGATGTGTACACTGTTCTCCACAAACTGCACTCAGAAAAAGATAAAACGTTTCTTTCTGAGACTCCAGTATCTTGAAGTACGCCATGAAATTTCTTGTTTGTTGGCTTGTTTGGTGTCTTTACAGGTCTGAGTTAAATTCAGGACATGTATCCTCTCACTAATGATGACAAATCTGACCTTCCTTCGGGTCTCCAGGCCATTCTGCCAGGGTACCTGAGAAGCCCGTTTGTACATGCGGCACTCAGCTATATTAGCTGTGGCTCTGAGGACGATTTTAAGTGTAATGACAATGACTGCTGGTGTCAGTGACATTTCAGAGAAGATGAACATCTGTTTGCTAATTAGTGACTGATTCTTTGAGTCTTCTAGCTGCCTGATGAACTAGGGTGAGTTTCCTGACCACATGGTGAGTTTCATGCACTTAGTTTTAGAGGACTGTTTGTTGTAATATGAGCATTCTGTGAAACCCTTCATGCATTACATACCTCTTTATTTATATTATTATTTAACAATTCAGTTGCCCCAGGAGTTAATTATAAAAGGAAAATAATTTGCATTAATCATCAAAGTTGGCCCACTATACATTTGATGATAGACAAGTGCATTGTTTGTCATCACTGTGCACTCTGGAAATGTTCAATGATCAATTCAAAATATTCTAACATATACATAATTGAAAAGTCTCTGTTTAAATTAGTAGGCATAAGAGGTAGCCCATTCAGGCATGATACAAAAATGCATTGATGCCTACATTTGTTTTCCTTAATTCAGTTAATACACTGTAGCTTTGTTTATGGCCTATACTTCTAGGGATATAGCTAAACACATATGTTACAACCATTTCTGAACTCGATATGCCCAATTGTTGTCCACATTTAAATGAAAACATTTTGGATAAATATTTTGGATGAATGTTTTAATTACATTAAATTCTGTTCATATTCTCTTATCTCTGTCCAGTCACAGAGTTCAAATTAAATATTTAACAATGAGTCAAATGATGCAACAAATATGTAAGCTGTTGCAAAAAATAATAAATAAATACAGTACAATAAGTGCAGAACATGTACAAGTGCAAAACTCAAATGGAATTTAAATCAGACTTTTCTGCAAATAAAGAATGTTCATTAAATATTATTTTAATTAATCAATCAATCATCAGTTATTTATATAGCACCTTACACAACCAAAGTTGATCAAAGCGCTGTACACAATGGAATCAAAAATAAACTAGTATGGTCTTTTTTATAAACGTTTTTATAAACTAGTATGGTGATTTAGTCCGTGTGCAGTTGGCAATGATACCATTTGCACATAATTAGATGTTGAAAGCCATCCTAAATAAGTGTGTTTTAAGTTTGGCTTTAAATATTGGTAGATCAGTGATGGAACGTGGAACAGTAGGCAAGGCATTCCACAATTTAGGACCTGCTACTGCGAAAGATCCATCACCCCACTGCTTACACCTAGACCGTGGATCCTCCAGTAGATATTGTCCACCTGAACGAAGATCTCTGCCAGGCTGATGTAACTTTATAACGTCACCTATGTAGGGAGTCCATGGACTGCACAGAAAACAAACAGGATTTTAAACTGAATTCTAAATTTTACTGGGAGCCAGTGAAGAGAGTAAAGAACAGGAGTAATGTGATCGTGCTTGCGAGTATTAGAAGAAACCAGGCAGCTGCATTCTGAACCAGTTGCAGGCGATGAAATTTATAAGATTAGTCTATTTTGATTAATTTTCACTGATACACTTTACTGTCTCTTAATATAAAATATTAGTCAAAATTATACTGCTGGATTACAACTAAAAAAGTCTGTTTCTTAGCATTTGATTTTCAAATCAAGGCAATTTTAAAACTGTCCACTAGACGGCGCAATGGTGTAACCAGTGTCCTAAAAAAGTTCAATATTGAAGGTACAAAAATAAATTAAAATATCCTGTGGATTAGGAAACTGGAAGACACCACAGAAACATCCTGGCACAATAAATATGTACATATCTTCATACTACATTTGGTAAAATACTACCACTTGATGTGATGTTAATAGATATTTAAATAGATGTGACATATTCTAAAACTACATACAGTCATATTTTGCAACAGCTATTTCAGTTTAATATATCTAATAACTGATGGACACAGTAATATTTCAGGATTTAAATGAGGTTTATCGTACTAACAGAAAATGTGCAATATGCATTAAAACAAATTTTGACAGGTGCAAAAGTACGGGCACCTCAACAGAAAAGTGACATTAATATTTAGTAGATCCTCCTTTTGCAAAAATAACAGCCTCTAGTCGCTTCCTGTAGGTGTTAATGAGTTCCTGGATCCTGGATAAAGGTATTTTTGACCATTCCTCTTTACAAAACAATTCCAGTTCAGTCAAGTTTGATGGTCGCCGAGCATGGACAGCCCGCTTCAAATCATCCCACAGATGTTCAATGATCTTCAGGTCTGGGACTGGGATGGCCATTCCAGAACATTGTAATTGTTCCTCTGCATGAATGCCTGAGTAGATTTGGAGCGGTGTTTTGGATCATTGTCTTGCTGAAATATCCATCCCCGGCGCAACTTTGTGCCAGGATGTTACGAATATAATCTTGTATGCGGACGATACTGTTCTGTTCACCCACGGAAAAAGTAAAACAGAAGTGGCCATAAAATTAACAGAAGAACTGAAAAAGGTTATGGTCTGGTTACAAAATTGTTGTCTTACACTAAATTTGGAAAAGACAGTTACAATGTACTTTGAAAACAGATACAAATGTTCTAATTATTCAGATATTTATATAAATAGGGAAAAAATAAAAAATGTAAATAGCTTTAATTATTTAGGTGTTACTCTTGACTCATCTTTAACTTTTAAAAATCATGTAAAAAAACTGTGCAAGTCTTTGAATCTTAACTTGGTAAATTTTAGGTATATTAAAGGATCTCTCTCTACGGAGGCATCACATATGTACTTAAATTCTATGATTCTCTCACGTTTTCAATACTGTATGACAAGTTGGTCGCAGGCTAGTAAAACAGTCTTAAAGCCTTTGGAATTAATTTTTAAAAGTGCTATAAAAATTCATGATAAAAAATCTAGACAATATCACCAATGTCATATTCTTTCTAAATATAATTTTCTTAGTTTTGACAATTTAATAATCTATGCAAATATTTGTCTACTTTTTAAAATCATCTATGGAGTAGCTGCGCCTCCTCTAAGAAGGTTTATAACATTGAGCTCAGAAAAAACAGCTCGAGTCACAAGAGCAACCTCAAGAGGAGAGTGCAGCATCCCAAAATATAGGACCTCCTTTGCTAAATCTGCGTTCTCAGTTGTTGCCATGAGTCACTGGAATACTTTGCCAAATGAGATTATAACGTAAAAGTTTCCCAACGTTCGCACATCTGACAAGGAAATGGCTCTTATCCAAACAAGTTTGCACCCATTAGTTACGACGTGTGAGTGAGAGGTTTGTCTGGGAAAGTTTCATGATGTACAGGTGTGTGTATGTGAACAAATTAGTGTTTTGTGATAACTGGAGGATTTTTTGTAAGTTTTATGAATGGTGTAATTGACAGATGAATTTTATATGTTGTATGCCCGTATTTATGTTTAACGGTTTCTGTCATCCACTAAACAGTATTTTTCTGTATTCTGTCTAAACATCAACCTGTCCAGAGACTACAGGTGGAAATTAGCATATTGCTACAACCTGGCACACTACATTTCTCCGGATTTTTAGGTTAATGTATTTGTTGTGCATTGTCTCTGATGAATAAAAAAAAACAAAACAAAACAAAAACTTCAACTTGGTCACTGATTCTTGAACATTATTCTCAAGAATCTGCTGATACTGAGTGGAATCCATGCGACCCTCAACTTTAACAAGATTCCCGGTGCTGGCATTGGCCACACAGCCCCAAAGCATGATGGAACCTCCACCACATTTTACAGTGGGTAGCAAGTGTTTTTCTTGGAATGCTGTTTTTTTGCCACCATGCATAACACCTTTTTGTATGACCAAACAACTCAATCTTTGTTTCATCAGTCCACAGGACCTTCTTCCAAAATGAAACTGGCTTGTACAAATGTGCTTTTGCATACCTCAGGCGACTCTGTTTGTGGCGTGCTTCCAGAAACGGCTTCTTTCGCATCACTCTCCCATACAGCTTCTCCTTGTGCAAAGTGCGCTGTATTGTTGACCGACGCACAGTGACTCCATCTGCAGGAAGATGATGCTGCAGGTCTTTGGAGGTGGTCTGTGAAATGGTCTTCCATTTCCTTACTATGTTCCTCACAGTGGAAACTGACAGGTTAAATCTCTGAGACAACTTTTTGTATCATTCCCCTGAACAACTATGTTGAACAATCTTTGTTTTCAGATCATTTTGAGAGTTGTTTTGAGAAGCCCATCATGATCTCCTATTCAGAGGAGATTCAAATAGGAGAACAACTTGCAAGTGGCCATCTTAAATACCTTTTCTCATGACTGGATACACCTGGCTATGAAGTTTAAAGCTCAATGAGGTGCTTCAATAAGTCATTTAAAAAGTAGTTAGCAGTGTACAAATCAAGAAAATGATAAGGGTACCCATACTTTTGCACCTGTCAAATTTTGTTTTAATGCATATTGCACATTTTCTGTTAGTACAATAAACCTCATTTCAATCCTGAAATATTACTGTGTCCATCAGTTATTAGATATATGAAACTGAAATAGCTGTTGCAAAAACCCAAATTTTGATTACAACAAACGATTAAGATGAATAGGGATGTCCAAACTTTTTCATATGACTGCACCTACAAATGTTTCCCATAAAGCAGCATATGAGCATGTGTCTCTAAATATGAGAATACAACAAAAAGCAGTGTATTATATAAACCATTTGATCATATGCTCGTGTTTAATTGGCAAGTAGTAAAAATAGCTTAAATGCACCAATACTCACACAGTGCACATATATACCACAAATAAAGCCAAGAGAGCCAAATATATATCTTTCCACTATACACCATACACATATACAGTATAAGACAAAAAGATTTTACACTTATTTAAATGTTAACCTGTGCAAATATGCATGGTTAATATACATGTCACATAGGGCCACGCCCCCCTCTCTAGCTGTCACTCCGGTACTGTTCAATGTGCCTGTGTTCTCCTCGTCTGTTTATCCCGCCCTGTTTCTATGCTTTCCCTCTGTCTGTCACACCCCTGTCGGTGTTCTCTCCTGCTGTCAGTCCTGTCCATGTCTTCTGTGTAACCTTGTTTAGATCCATTCCCCAGTTAGTACGGTCCGTGTCTTCTGTGTAACCTTGTTTAGATCCGTTCCCCAGTTAGTCCAGTCCATGTCTTCTGTGTAACCTTGTTTAGATCCATTCCCCAGTTAGTACGGTCCGTGTCTTCTGTGTAACCTTGTTTAGATCCATTCCCCAGTTAGTCCAGTCCATGTCTTCTGTGTAACCTTGTTTAGATCCATTCCCCAGTGAGTCCAGTCCGTGTCTTCTGTTGTTCAGCTCAGGTGTTTCTAGTTGGTCTTGATGTGTTTGGTACTTGTACTCCCTGTGTTTCAGTCCCTTTTTGGAAGTCATTGTGGTGGTAATCCTGGTTGTGTGTTTATCTGCCTTGTTCTGAGTTCTTGTATTTGTTTTATCCTCTGTCTTTTGTTGTCCGAGTTATCCGGTCTGGTTGTTAGTTCTTGATTTGTGATAGCCTCGTTACCCTCGTATCCTCTATGTTAGCACTCCAGCTATAAAACCCTGCTCTCCTCAGCATTTGTGTCCGCTTCTTAGCTCTCAGTCGTTACAATACATTTTAAAATGCATTGTATTTATTTCCTTTCTAAGCTTTTTGCCTTGTGGCATTCATTGACACAATCAATGAGGGATTATCTAATGTTTTTGAATTACAATAATGAATGGTTACTGGAACAAAAAATCTACATGGATTTGGCAAGGGTGTATCAAATATTGCCTAAAATGGAATACATAACCTGGAGGAGCAGTTATGGCCAGTTGACACCTCTGTGAATCACCCCTGATATTGGGTGTAGTCTAAAATCCATGCCCAAAATACAGGTTTTATTTTGAGAAGGGAGAGTCAGTGACACATAAAAATACTGGCTGTAAAATTTAATCATTCATTTATACAACAATCAGCAGGTTGTCCATCACTGCAGGAGATGCTCCATGCGCTGGTTGATAAATGAGAAGCCAGCAAAGGCACCCTGGTCGGTTAAGCCAAACACACCTTTCTCACACATGGACAGGCGGTCATTTAAAAATTCCTGCTCGCAGTCGCTAGAGTCACTGGATGATTTCTGTGGTTGGAGGAGAATGGAAGCAAATCACATGATGAACAGAGGCTGCATTTCAGTATCTGTATTTTTGCAATTTGCTCTATGAGCATACAGTATGAAAAGTAAAAAATAAAAAAAAAACAGGAATGAGAGATGACTGTAAGAAATGGAAAGAAAGCTCATACCACTTTTGGCACGTAAGGGGGTTTGATTTCTCTTCTCTCCAGATCAGCCCAGTTAATGATCTCAAAGAATGAGTGACCTCTGATATTCCCCACAACACCCAGTCTATGAGAAGGGTCTCGCTCAAACAGCTTTGTTCATGGAAGAAAACCAAAAGCAAGAATATTATTCATAATAGAAATATCTCAGTGTGTCTCCTTTCTAAGTGCATAATAGCAGAACTCTATTCATGTCTTGGTTGTGAAGTATTATTAGTATTATTACTATTATTAATGTGTCATCAGGTGTGGTTTTGTGCATGCTTACTCGCTCTAGCAGGTCTCTGGTATCCAGTGTTATACTGTCAGGGAATTCAGGTGTGTCCGTAAGGATGGACTCATAAAGATCATCTACCTCATCACCATTGAATGGAGGCTGACCAATCACCATCCCATACAGGAGCACACCAAATGACCACCAGTCCACAGAAAAAGTATACTGCTGACCCAGAATGATCTACACAGACACACACACATTCAGGGCATACTGAGTTACATTGACATTGCTACAGGTGAGAACATTCAATGTCAAATTAATTTGATGCCATCTCATACCTCAGGGGCCATGTAGTATGGTGTCCCACAGATGGATGTGGCACGATTGTCACCAAAAATATTCTCCTTACACAGTCCAAAATCCGCTATCTTTATGTGACCATCTCTGTCTAGCATGACATTTTCCAACTTGAGATCTCTAATGCAGGAGAGAATTACAAAAATGTGGCAAAAATGTGGTTTAGTAGACAAGAACAGTAAAGGTGAAAGTACAGAATGTCAATTTAGCTTTGTTTGTGTGTGTAACCTGTGGATGACGCCTTTTCCATGGAGGAACTGCAGTCCACACACAATTTCAGCTGCATAGAATCTGGAAGGAAGAAACAAACCAGGAGCCATCAGACCGCACTATAATTACACATACCTACGTTTATATTTATATAAGGCATACAAAAAACATCATTGTGTGTGTGTGTGTTGCCTCACGTGGCTCTGTAGAGGTCAAAGGATCCTTCCTCCTGTATGTGGAAGTTCAGGTCACCTCCAGTCAGGTACTCCATTACGAAGTACAAGTATTCCTAACATGCAGACAATGCCATAAACACTTTGGTATGAGTACAAGCAGAATTACTGACTCAACAATCATTTAAATACCACAGTGATTCCATGAAGTATAAGTTACAGTAAACAGTTGTGACAATGCCTGGTGTGGTTAATTACTGCCTACACAAAAGTGTCCTGCTGGACATCCCATTACTATTGACTGAGAGGTGGAGGAACTGTATAATATAACCTTTCATTTGTTCTTTACTACCTTGGTCTGAAAGGAGGAGTAAAGGTGCGTTAGGAAGGGACAGTCCCAGGCCAGCGCCAGCACCCGCTTCTCCACCATGGTGGACTCTACATCCTCATCCATCAGCACCACATCTTTCCTCAAGGCTTTCAAGGCAAACCACTCCTCACTGCCCTTAAGTTCTGCCAGAAAAACCTGAGCAGGGACCAAGGGAGAGAAATAGACAAACAGACCAGAGTGAAAGAAAACACACACACACACACATCCATGAAATATGAAGATTTGATGGAATAGTGTTTGTTTGGTCTATTCTTGTGGAGATAGTATTTAATAATAGAAGGGCAAAAGGACAGACATGTAAAAATGATAAGACACAGAGTCAGTGCGTGTGTGGAGGACGCGGGAGCAGTGTGACGGGGAAGACTCTACCTTGCCAAAGGCTCCCTTGCCCAGTACACTGTGGAAGGTGAAGTGCTCCGCAGTGATGAGTGTCTGGTGGCTGATCCGGGACAGGGGGCGAGGACTCGAACCCTCACACAGACCACCATATGGAGACACGTCTACAGAGATATACAGTACATTTTTACACATCCAGACTCACCTGGCTGACTTGGGTGAGTGCCTCAGCCAGTAGTTTCTGGCTGATGCTACACAGATTAGCCACTTTAGATTGGCACTTGTGATGAACATTCATGCCACAGTCCGAGGACATTTTGACAATCAGAAACACAAAGACATACACATATTCTAACCCAACCCATGCACGTAATCTCTCGCTCACCCTCACACTTTCATCTCCAAGAAGAAACATTTGAAGTGAAGCTTAAATCAAAATATATTAATAGTTGTAAGTTCAAGTGCATATAGTTATTTTTTTGTAATAATTTTTTTCCATCATTGGGTGAATTACAAAGGCAGCCCTGCTCTTCCCTACAGAGATACATGTGACACCATATGCCCTGTGGCAGGAGACGCCAGAAGTAATGCAAAGCGTAAGCTCAGAGGGGATAGAGCTCTTTCCATTGCTGCTCCTAGATCAGCATTTCTCAAAGTGAGAAGCCCCACTAGTGGGGCGCATGGGTATTGCAGGTGGGGCGCAAGCAATTGGAAGAAATGAACCTTTTTAAGTTCTGAACCGTTTTAATGCCTGTTCGTCTTGCATAAGCCCCGGATGTTTAAAATGTCTGCGGAACAGTGTGAACCAGGGCTAGATTCGGCCCTTTAATGAATTTGTACCGGTCCAATTACATTCGCCACCCCCCCATTTGTATTTTATTACCATTTTGTTTGGGTTATATGGGACAGGTGGGGCATGGAATAAACAACCTACCAACCTACCACTGCATGTTAGACAAGCCCCTTCACTGCCCATTTTTAAAACAAGTCTTAAAACTCACTTTAATTCATTGGCTTTAAACACAGCATGAGACTGTATATTTTTAGTTTTTACTGCTTTAGTTTAATTCTTTGATTTGATTCCTTTTACCGCTTTAGTTAATATTTTTTATCCATTTTTTGTTATTATTTGTTTTATTTCTAATGTTCTATTCTTATGTACAGCACTTTGTTTCGGCTGCCGTTCTTAAAGTGCTCTATAAATAAAGTTGAGTTGAGTTATATGAAAATAACTATTGAACATGTTGATATCAGCAAATTACAATATGTTAACTTGAGATTCACCTAGAGATGGGTTGTAGGAGACCTCAATCTGATCAAGGACAACGGGGAGGTCCTCCTCCCAGTCCTCATCCAGAACGCTGTTATTCAAAGGTACTACTGCAAAAATGATTTTTTCAAGAAGCCATAATTAAATATTACATGAAAGTAACAGGTGAATGTTTTTCATCTGAATTGTGTTAATGTGCGCTTGTCTGATATGAATAGCTATTGAACACGTTGATGTCAGCAAATTATGAAATATGTTATCAAATTGATATTCTGTATGAATGTGTCTTGGTCACCTAGAGATGGGTTATAGGAGTCCTCAGTCTCGTCCAGGAGAACGAGGAGCAGCTCCTTACAGGCCTCATCCAGAATACTGTTATTCAGAGAGACCTCAATCTGATCAAGGCCAACGGGGAGGTCCTCCTCCCAGTCCTCCTCCAGAACGCTGTTATTCAAAGGTGCTACTGCAAAAATGATTTTTTCAAGAAGCCATAATTAAATATTACATGAAAGTAACAGGTGAATGTTTTTCATCTGAATTGTGTTAATGTGTGCTTGTCTGATATGAATAGCTATTGAACACGTTGATGTCAGCAAATTATGAAATATGTTATCAAATTGATATTCTGTATGTGTCTTGGTCACCTAGAGATGGGTTATAGGAGTCCTCAGTCTCGTCCAGGAGAACGAGAAGCAGCTCCTTACAGGCCTCATCCAGAATACTGTCATTCAAAGGTGCTACTGCAAAAATGATTTTTTCAACAAGTCCTAATTACATATTACAATGTTTTTTAGCTGAACTGTGTTAATATAAGCATTAGATAAGCAGTAGATATATGCGACATATAGCCTGGTGCGGCTTATACAACATTTTCCATTAAAAAAAAACTTGGTAGGTGCGGCTTATATTGAGGTGCGCTCTATAGTCCAGAAAATACACAACCCATAAAAAATCCCTTTAAAGACTTTTTCTAATCAATAAATATACAAAGCCAAGCAGAAAGACACAAATGTAATTGAATCGTTATTATTTTATTTATATTGAGACTATCACTATTTGTGGACCTAGGTTTGTTGGTATGTTGCCATAGCAACACCACTGACTTCATAAAAATGAACCTGTCAAATTATCAGATTCTTTTTCTATTTTTCACTTATTGGTTTTACCAATAAACACCAAATTCAGCTGTGTTAAAAGAACAAAATAAGCCCCAAAATATGCCCCAAAATAAGGTGTCACCATTGTACTCATTTACTCACTCAAGCCATGGGTGTTGTCGGTCTCCTGTTTTAATTCTGTTCCTCCGTATACCTCCTCTGTGTCTGTGTCCAAATCTTCTTGGGTGCCACAGCACCAGCACCAGAGAAAACTCCTTTTAATATCTTCCCACATCATTGTTTTTACACAGACTGATATGGAATTATACTGTACATGCAATTATATATATACCCTCATTTGTTGTGCCGTCGTTATGACGACAGAGCAGGTATTATGACGTCATGTGTATGTTGTATGTGTATGTTGCATGTTCTTCAAGAGGCTGTGCCTCTTGCCAGGCTGCCATTGCAAATAAGAAAGCTGTTCTTAATGATTTGCCTGGTTAAATAAAGGTTAAATAAAAAAATATAATATATAAAATAAAAAATAAATAAATGTGGAATTATGGGAATATATATATATATATATATTTTTTTTTTATTGAAGTAAAAAAATAATCAATTACAATAAAAATGGCATCAAGATAAAGTACTTTTACCAGTTTGAACGTAGACCACAACAGGTTATTACAATATATTAAAATATAGAATATAAACAAATATTTTTAATATAAATAAACAAAAAAAACCCACAAGAGATATAACTTGTGGACGAGGGATCATCTGAAAGTTTTAGTTCATTAATAGTATGATACAGTTCTATTGCCTGTTTATTATCCATCAACTTCACAGATGCTAAAAAGTGAGCTCTTTTTGAAATGTGAGAAAGGATTGGCAAATCTTTTTAAAATGACATTTGTCACAGTCCTCAGTTTGACTGTGGGGACAGTTAGCGTGTGGGAGCTAGCGGAGAACAATACTGATAGCAGCATCGGAAGACCACTTCAAAAACACTGACGTACAACTCGACCGAAGTATTTCATCATGTTTGAGTCCATGGGCGGTTTGTTAATTAATCACCCTAATTAACAAACCGCCACTTTCTACAACTACCATGGTGGGCGCAGAGGAGCAGACAGGAGAGAGAGAGATGGATAAATCTCTGGTTAATATCACCTACGGTAATGATTTAACAGTCTTATCTCTTCTGTGAACGAGTGAATACAGCACGTACTCGTTTCAGCTGCAGCTCGGTCACTTAGGCTCATATATTCGGCGGATATTTGCGTTTCGCCGCGAAAGAAGGAAATAAAAAAACATTAAACAGGGCTCTCAAGTCTCACGCATTGAGCGTGTGACACACGCATTTGACCGTCTTCACACGCTCACACGCCACACTTCCGATTTCACACGGCGAGAAAAAAAAATCTAGTTTATTTACCTCCGATCCATATCTATCTACCTACATAAGTCATGTGACTGCCACACCATTTTAAGGTGAAATATTAGCAAGCTTCATGCTTTAGTTGTGGGAATATAAGCAAAGACGGGTGCGAGTTTCAAGTCATTTGTTGATGTGTTTAATTTGTGTTGTGCTTTAACCTTTTCTTAATTTAATTTTAAGAAAATTTAAGGATTTAATTTAGAATCATCCAAGTACTGTCAGTTCACCACAATTTAGTTGCAATTCAAATTTTGCAGATTTGTTTTAACAAGTTCGGCTTTACCACTATTGTTGTGCCGGCACGGTCAAACTGTCAGTCATTAGATGAAAAGAAAAAAAAAAGTTCCAAATTATTTTGCAATCACGTCGGGGCTCACCAAAAATGTTGCGCTTTAACCTTTTCTTACCTTAGCGCAGCGTGTTCGTTGATTGCAAAAGAAAACATTACCAGTCTTGTCTTTAGCCTTTTATTAAAAAATACACATAGGCCTATTAATTAATTTAATACAGAGATCTCTGGAGAGCTCACATACCCTAATCATGTCACCCCATGTGCAGCTCTGAAGCTGTCTGCTCTCTTCACCATTATATATGCTTTCCTCTAAACATAGGAGCTGCACATTCCATAGTTCAACCTACAGCTGTCTCTATTCTGGAAGCGAGGTCTTACTACCTGGCCTCACCACATAAGGCCACAGTGAGCCTTCTCTTACACATCCCATTTTAGCCTACTGCAAACGCATGGAGTATTGGAAGTGGCACACAAGCGCTTACACCGTCATTCTAGCAACTTGATCCTTAATATAATGTAAGCAAAACATATAGTGATTAATAATAGAGATTTGATTAATACTTTATGACTATTCAAAATATATAAATTATGATAAGCTGTTGATTCAATACTGTAATGTAAACAAACTATGAAGGGATTAAGATGACAATCACAACATTTGCCACCATTATTGTCATGCTAGTGTAGTTTGTCTTTTGCATGGATGCAGTTTACAACTTTACGCCCAAAATTGTTTGCTGGTTATTGGTCAGATTTATCTAGCGTTCATGGCTAGATCTACCAATAGCATTGGAATAACCTTTTTTCTGTGCTTTTCTGGCCATTTGGCTGAAGTTGAGATTTAGTTCATTACCCCTTGCACCTGTAAAAGTTAGGTTTTCTCTGTTATATTGTACTTATCAGAGTGTACAACACTCTTATATTGTACTTATCGTACAATACATAGACATATCCTCAATAATATTTGATAACCGTGACATTGTATATTGTGTTTATTTGTATGTTTGTTCACATAGTATATAACTGAACAGTATTTTTGACACTGGAGCAAAGACCAGTGCTTCAATAACTGACTACATACACAGTGTGGACTGAAGTAGGTGAATAAATATATATATATTTCCCAAACTATGATGAATTAAAATGTAGTTTGTTATGCTATTGTATTATCATTGTCACTGGCATTTAATTCCCTAAGTCACATTATCACATTAATAATGGCACTGCCAACATTAGTAACCAGAAGCCAGGGAGCTACTTGCTAGGGGTGTGGCGAGCCATGGTATTGGGTTAACGAGATGAAATTTTTACTTTAATATATTAATTTCAAAATTGAAATACATGATTGAAAATATTTTATTTGACTAAAACTCACAAAATGCAAAACAGCAGGTGAATTTTGTAAGTAATCATCTTGCAACAGATGTCAATAAATGTTTACTCTAGTTATGAATTATGTATGGTTCCAATTAACCATATGCAGTAAATACAGAACATTATGCAGGTACTGCAGTCGGTTTTACCATAAACTGAACAAATTCTCTCCTAAGACCTTTCCCTAATCTGAATTCTCTTTTTTTCCATTGGAACTTTGGCTTTATATTTAAAAATGCATAGGATGTGCCATTTTGCGACTGGAGCTTTTAGTGTTCAAGGTGCATGGATTTGACTGTATACTAATGTTTAGTTTTGAACCTGGTACAGGCTTGTCATCCTGTGTCTTGTTGCTCTTCCTATAGTCAAAAACAAGTTTGGGATTCCCAGTGCATCTGAACTGTACATTTTTGATGAAAGTGACACGGCAGTGGAGGAAGACATCCTTCTTGAACTGATGGAGGCCAATCCTGACTTATGCCTGACAGTACGTGACAGTGAGTCTGATGAAGGTAGGTTTTGTTAGAATTTGCATTGTAGTCAGTATAATCATGCTACCAGCATTAGTTTGCAAATGTACGTTTGATTATAAGCATCCCATTCTTGCTATACAAAGCCACAGCTTGCTATGTCAAAGTTGTATATATTTTTCTGAAAAAAATTAACTTTGCAGTTTAGATTATTTTTCTTTCACTTTGTGCTCAGTTTGAATAGAAGTGAATAGGGAAATTGACTTGTAATGTAACAATAGCTCATTGAGACACCAGGCAGGCTAAGCTAGTTAACATAGCAAGCTCAGTAAAGTTTATCAGATTTTAATCTGTGATAAAAGATCAATGAATGATGGAACTATGTCATTTTTTTTATTAACAGGAGCATTTCTATGATTGCGAAAAGAGCACAGGATATTTAGCATGGCGGCTGAAGACCATGTCCAGGAATAAATCTCAACAATCAGTTAAGGCAACCACAGTGTCACAAGCACAAGGAACAAATCACAGAAGATCAGTAGCATCAGTGCCTGAGCACCTTGATGGAGATGCCTGCCAGGAAGCTCTATCATTTCTTGTTCATTGTCATGATGAACCAAAAGTATTGAAGATGAAGATGTCCTTTGAACATCACCAGAACCTAGTGCATGACTCACAGAGAACGACAGATGTCCTAAAAACATTCCCACGTTTTTTAGATGTCAAAGGACTAGTGAGTTGTGCATTGGTTTTTAAAATCCAGGCTTTCATTTGGTTTGGCTGTTTACAGTGCATTGACCACTGATACATTTGTATGTGTATTTGATCAACAGCTGAATCAAGATTTTGTGCTGCTGTTTGGTGAGGAAACGTCCTCCAGGTTGCTTGAGAAGTGGGACACAACCTTCAAGCCGAAGGTTATCGAAGAGTCCAAACACCTGACTAAGTCAACCGAGCTGCACCGACTTCTAAATGCTGCTGAGAAACATGACACCAGTAAGTAAGATAGTCTTGGTATCTAGTCAGTTGGCTAGTGTTATGTATTTTTTATGTCTAACTGATGGCGAGTTATTGTTTGTGTCTCCCGCCTCATGCAGGCTTTAGAAGAGCTGGACTATCTAACGGCTCTGGATAATGATGGGAACCTGTCTGAGATTGCAGTGATTATGTCTGAGTTGCCTCTGGAACCGCAGATGGCTAAGAGTCTGCTGGCCTCCTGCGAGTTTGACTGTGCGAGTGAGGTGCTAACCATTGCTGCCATGTTAACAGGTAATGTCATTCATTCTAACAGGCAAGAATAATGTGTAAGCCAAGTATTTTCACCCCACTGTCTATCCATCTATACATGAACCATTTTGACAAACCACCTTATTATTGTTTTGTTTTTCTATACATCTGCATATCAGTGACTACATCTTTCATTATAGTGAAACTAATTCATCTGTTTAGTTAGGAGAAAAGATCCTGGTACTGTTTAGTTTTTGTGTTTGGTTGTCAGCATCTTTTTAAACTAGACTCACACCTCAACTGGTAGTACAGGTAGGGCAAGCTAGGACAACACCTAGCAATGTCAGGGGTTTTATTCCTAGAGATATACAGCGTATGTTTGTACTGATATATGTAATTCATGTCAGTTGCTCTGAAAAAAGCATCTGCCAAATACGGAAAACTTAAATCACATTTTGCTATAACATACATTCTATTCTGTGGAGCGGTAGTAGGGCTGCCAGATATGAACATTGAGGTTACCTTCATTAGGACCGGCATTTTGACACCTTATTGAACATGTTGGTTCATGATAAAAAGACACATTTTTCACCCTGCTGTATAAACTGTTTCATCCAGATACTTCTCACTCTATGTAGCTCATGTCAGTGTTGCAGACATGATAAATTAAACTGACTGAATTGACTGAATCCATGGTTTATGAAGTGTCCTATCCTCTTGCAGCTCCATCTTGCTTCCTGGCCCCTCCTCCTTATCAATGTGTACAACGCCTACAAACACAGCCAGCACAGCTCACGTGAGTCACGTGAGAATTAAAACACACCAGACTCATTAACATATCAAACCCAGAATGTGAACTAAATGTGTATTGTTAGTAAACATATTCACTTCCATTTACTAAGACCTATTTTATATTTGACTCTTTCAGTGTGTTTATTGAACGTTCTAAGCACCCCAAACATTTATTATATCAAATGTAGTGGTGGGACTTTAACGCGTTAATTTCGATTAATTAATTACAGGAAAACTAACAAACTAAAAAAATTAATGCATTTTAACACATTTAACGCATGAGACACTTTTGCACCATGGAATGTTTCTCAGTGCACGAGTTCCAGACATACAGATTATATGGACGCACAATAAGATGAGCATGATGGAGATGACTAAAGAGGCTACGCTGGTGGATGGGAAATTTAAATATAAGAAACTTCCAGATGGAAGTACAAACACAAATAGTGTTATTTGCACTTTATGTAGGAAGGAGTTCGCTTATCACAGGAGCACTTCCACCCTTCATTACCACCTCAACGCAAAACATGTTGGGGCTAACACGCAGGTCAGTAATGATAACTTGGCTGATAAATGTATTCCTAGTACGAGCAAACAGTGTCGCCAGTCAACACTCGACCACATGTCGGGGTTCAAATTAAGAAACAAAATTGACCAATTCACTGGCGAGATGGATTGCTGTGGACTGTAGAGCGCTCTCTGTGGTCGAAGGCTTAAGTAAGACGCGGCAAGTATGAATGTTTCCGCCGTTCGCGGAGGTTGGACCTCTATTAGCAACAAGAATTATCTTGGTGTGACAGCTTATATTATAGATGATGAATGTGAAGTCGGTTCACATAAGGGTCACTTTGAATGTTGTGTCACCATACCATATCAGTTCTGGCCAAATTTGATGATGTGTTTCTTGTATCTATAATTTTTACAAAGTTTAGTTTCTTAATAGAAATTTTAGATTTTTCTTAGTTTCTTCCATAACCAATACTGATGCATCTTATGTTGCTGTTTGTTGACCAAGCTGACTAGCACTAATAACTAAAACATACCGCAAGCAAGTGTGTTGTGCTACTACAATTCTCTATTTTTAAACCATTCAAAAACTGGAGCAGTTTGTCCTGACAAAGCAACCTGAAACTTCAAACTACAAAGAAAACAGACCAAATCATAATGAACATACATTGACCATTGTAACAAAAAATATGTCTTTTGATATTAATTGTCTTATTTTCTTAAAATAAAGGGAACACATCCAAATAACACATCCTAGATCTGAATGAATGAAATATTCTCATTGAATACTTTGTTCTGTACAAAGTTGAATGTGCTGACAACAAAATCACACAAAAATCATCAATGGAAATCAAATTTATTAACCAATGGAGGCCTGGATTTGGAGCCACACACAAAATTAAAGTGGAAAAACACACTACAGGCTGATCCAACTGTAATGTCGTTAAAACAAGTCAAAATGAGGCTCAGTATTGTGTGTGGCCTCCACGTGCCTGTATGACCTCCCTACAACGCCTGGGCATGCTCCTGATGAGGTGGCGGATGGTCTCCTGAGGGATCTCCTCCCAGACCTGGACTAAAGCATCCGCCAACTCCTGGACAGTCTGTGGTGCAATGTGACGTTGGTGGATGGAGCATGATATCCCAGATGTGCTCAATCGGATTCAGGTCTGGGGAACGGGCGGGCCAGTCCATAGCTTCAATGCCTTCATCTTGCAGGAACTGCTGACACACTCCAGCCACATGAGGTCTAGCATTGTCCTGCATTAGGAGGAACCCAGGGCCAACCGCACCAGCATATGGTCTGACAAGGGGTCTGAGGATCTCATCTTGGTACCTAATGGCAGTCAGGCTACCTCTGGTGAGCACATGGAGGGCTGTGCGGCCCTCCAAAGAAATGCCACCCCACACCATTACTGACCCACTGCCAAACCGGTCATGCTGAAGGATGTTGCAGGCAGCAGATCGCTCTCCACGGCGTCTCCAGACTCTGTCACGTCTGCCACGTGCTCAGTGTGAACCTGCTTTCATCTGTGAAGAGCACAAGGCGCCAGTGGCGAATTTGCCAATCCTGGTGTTCTCTGGCAAATGCCAAGCGTCCTGCACGGTGTTGGGCTGTGAGCACAACCCCCATCTGTGGACGTCGGGCCCACATACCGTCCTCATGGAGTCGGTTTCTAACCGTTTGTGCAGACACATGCACATTTGTGGCGTGCTGGAGGTCATTTTGCAGGGCTCTGGCAGTGCTCCTCCTGTTCCTTCTTGCACAAAGGCGGAGTTAGCGGTCCTGCTGCTGGGTTGTTGCCCTCCTACGGCCTCCTCCACTTCTCCTGGTGTACTGGCCTGTCTCCTGGTAGCGTCTCCAGCCTCTGGACACTACGCTGACAGACACATCAAACCTTCTTGCCACAGCTCGTATTGATGTGCCATCCTGGATGAGCGGCACTACCTGAGCCACTTGTGTGGGTTGTAGAGTCCGTCTCATGCTACCACGAGTGTGAAAGGACCACCAACATTCAAAAGTGACCAAAACATCAGCCAGAAAGCATAGGTACTGGGAAGTGGTCTGTGGTCCCCACCTGCAGAACCACTCCTTTATAGGGGGGGTCTTGCTAATTGCCTCTCATTTCTACCTGTTGTCTATTCCATTTGCACAACAGCAGGTGAAATTGATTCACAATCCGTGTTGCTTCCTAACTGAACAGGTTGGTTTCAAAGAAGTGTGGTTGACTTGGAGTTATATTGTGTTGTTTAAGAGTTCCCTTTATTTTTTTGAGCAGTGTATATGTTCTGAGAAAATCAACAAATCAATGAATTGCAGAGTGTTAAATACATTTAAAAAGCACACATATTCACTTAACTATTTTGCTATATTCCAGAGCAGTGGAAGCGACAGCATAATTTACAGAATAATTTAATTACAGAATAATTCAATTATTGTGGAACTGTTGATTTACTGCAGGTTCCAGTTTAGCACAATGGTGTGCTGATCATTACCTGAGTCTGGCTGCTCTGCAAACAGCCGATGCTGTTCGTGCAGAGCTCGCTGAGATCCTGAGGCGGATAGAGCTCCAGGTGTCTTCACCTGCGTTCGGCTCCAAGACCAACTGAACACCAAGCAGGTCCTACTGGCAGGCTTCTTCATGCAGGTAAAGCCATTAGACTCAGTATTCAGGCCATTAGACTCAGTATTCAGGCCATTAGACTCAGTATTCGGGCCATTAGACTCAGTATTCGGGCCATTAGATTCAGCATTCAGGCCATTAGACTCAGTATGAACGGCAGTTTCCAGTCTGGATGAGAAACTTCTTTGGTCAAGTTTTCTCATAATAAATCTTCAATGTAATACAACGAAATTTGTGCACAGTTCTTCTCACACAAGCCAGTATTTGTTAATATCCCATCAAATGCTCTTTGTAGTGTATATTTATAATGCAAACCAATGCTTGCTGTATGGGTTTCTAACTTAAAAGACCTCACAGGAATCATTAAATTTAGCTTTGACCCTAAGTGCCTGTTCCAATATCCCAGGTGGCCAGGGACATTGATGGATCAGGGAATTACTTCATTCTTACCCACAAGCACGTGGCTCAGATCCACCCTCTCTCGTGTTATGGGACTGAGCCACACAAACAGAACCTTCCAGTGGGTTGTATACCATGAGCACACGCTGTCAGAGAATAACTGCATCAGAACCATCACCCAGATTTCAGCACGAGTAAGTCTTTTTTATGAGTTTTAAACGTGGTGTTTAATGCAACAACTATTATTAATGTAATGATCCTTTAGTTTGCATTTGATGAATGCTAATATGCCAGTGAGGTTTTTACTGCTAGAGAGTTTTTACACAGAACAGTCAAACCCATCAAATCCAGTTTTGCCCTGACATTGTTTGTCATGTAGCTAATTTTCTATTCTGGTTCGTTTGTTCCATTCCTCTGTACCTTTAGAGGCTAGAGCTGGAGGTTGAACTTGAATTAATGTCTTTACTTTCAAATGGCATGTACTTTCGAATGGCATGTGATTCTAAAATTACTTTTCATGTTATTTTATTCTTCCAACACCCTTTAGAGTTCAGGAATGTATGAAAACTGGAGATAATGACAAATGAAATGTAGTCAAATATGTAGACACATTCCTTTGTGTTTATATTGAAGTGTCTAATATTCACATTTCTGTTTATTATTCGTATGAACAGGTTCATCTGCATGGCTCCTCAATACTTCTTCTACAACTTGCCCCCTAGTGAGAGTAAAGAGGTACTGCAGCACATCACAGAGCACAGCTCAGCTGCACCCCCCAAGGGCAAGAGGGAACCCCAGATCCAGAACAACACCACCCATGAAGAACAGCCTTATGAACGCTGTGTCATACAGTGACGATGGAAAAATACATAAAGACATTAACAAGTAAATGGACTTCTAGAGGCATTAGTGAGACTCAAATTAAGGAACAGGAAACGGGTATTTAAATGCTGTACTGCAGTAGCCGCGCTAGTTTGAATGCACGTGAAGCTCTAGAGACTCGCATGTTGTTTCACATGTTGTTCCAAAACTGCAGCTACAAGTTTTGGAGTGTTGTATTTGAAGGAAGAAAAACTAGGATATTTTAGTTACATGGGGAAAATGATAGTAGTACTGGCTGCATTCTCTGGTTTTCAGGGTTTTTTGTGGTTGCCATTTTTTGTTTGGGTAAAGCAAAATACTTTAAATAGATTAAACTAGATTTCTGTCAATCTGTCAGCCTACATATTTCTACATATTTATTGTAAGCTGGTATTCTGCTAATATATGATTAGAACTTTTATAACAAATCGGCAGTTACACTTTTGGCAGTTACACTTTTGAAATTATAAAAATGTTTACAGAGTGCATCTCTGCATAACTAGAAAGAATTTGTAAGCACTAGAGATTCAACACGTAGTAACCGAGGGATCAGGGCTGTGTTATTACTAATTATTATTAAATGCAATTCGTGGTTTTATGTGGAATCAGCTTTCATGGTGTTCTGTGTGTTTGCCGCAGTTTTCGAAATGCTTTGCAATCCTTTGATAGTTTTAATAGACTGTGTGTAACTATCAATCACGTGTTGAGCATAACAATAAGAAATGTACACGTTTGTATGTAGACATTTACTTGATATCTGTGCCTTTGTCGCGTTGTTTTTGAGATTCCTTTGGGCATATTTTGGAGTGCCCAAAGAAGTGGACAACCCGGCACCCGGTTGGAGTAAAGTGCCTTGATCAAGGGCACTTCAGTCATGGCCTGGCAATTGAACCCACAACCCTCCAGTCACAAGACCAGTTCCCTAATCCCCAGACCATGACTGCAATGTATATGTACACCAAGGACTAGTCAAAAACACGTGTACACTGAGGTCTAGTCAAAAACACAGATGTGTACACTGTTCTCCACAAACTGCACTCAGAAAAAGATAAAACGTTTCTTTCTGAGACTCCAGTATCTTGAAGTACGCCATGAAATTTCTTGTTTGTTGGCTTGTTTGGTGTCTTTACAGGTCTGAGTTAAATTCAGGACATGTATCCTCTCACTAATGATGACAAATCTGACCTTCCTTCGGGTCTCCAGGCCATTCTGCCAGGGTACCTGAGAAGCCCGTTTGTACATGCGGCACTCAGCTATATTAGCTGTGGCTCTGAGGACGATTTTAAGTGTAATGACAATGACTGCTGGTGTCAGTGACATTTCAGAGAAGATGAACATCTGTTTGCTAATTAGTGACTGATTCTTTGAGTCTTCTAGCTGCCTGATGAACTAGGGTGAGTTTCCTGACCACATGGTGAGTTTCATGCACTTAGTTTTAGAGGACTGTTTGTTGTAATATGAGCATTCTGTGAAACCCTTCATGCATTACATACCTCTTTATTTATATTATTATTTAACAATTCAGTTGCCCCAGGAGTTAATTAATGCAAATTATTTTCCTTTTATAATCATCAAAGTTGGCCCACTATACATTTGATGATAGACAGGTGCATTGTTTGTCATCACTGAGCACTCTGGAAATGTTCAATGATCAATTCAAAATATTCTAACATATACATAATTGAAAAGTCTCTGTTTAAATTAGTAGGCATAAGAGGTAGCCCATTCAGGCATGATACAAAAATGCATTGATGCCTACATTTGTTTTCCTTAATTCAGTTAATACACTGTAGCTTTGTTTATGGCCTATACTTCTAGGGATATAGCTAAACACATATGTTACAACCATTTCTGAACTCGATATGCCCAATTGTTGTCCACATTTAAATGAAAACATTTTGGATAAATATTTTGGATGAATGTTTTAATTACATTAAATTCTGTTCATATTCTCTTATCTCTGTCCAGTCACAGAGTTCAAATTAAATATTTAACAATGAGTCAAATGATGCAACAAATATGTAAGCTGTTGCAAAAAATAATAAATAAATACAGTACAATAAGTGCAGAACATGTACAAGTGCAAAACTCAAATGGAATTTAAATCAGACTTTTCTGCAAATAAAGAATGTTCATTAAATATTATTTTAATTAATCAATCAATCATCAGTTATTTATATAGCACCTTACACAACCAAAGTTGATCAAAGCGCTGTACACAATGGAATCAAAAATAAACTAGTATGGTCTTTTTTATAAACGTTTTTATAAACTAGTATGGTGATTTAGTCCGTGTGCAGTTGGCAATGATACCATTTGCACATAATTAGATGTTGAAAGCCATCCTAAATAAGTGTGTTTTAAGTTTGGCTTTAAATATTGGTAGATCAGTGATGGAACGTGGAACAGTAGGCAAGGCATTCCACAATTTAGGACCTGCTACTGCGAAAGATCCATCACCCCACTGCTTACACCTAGACCGTGGAACCTCCAGTAGATATTGTCCACCTGAACAAAGATCTCTGCCAGGCTGATGTAACTTTATAACGTCACCTATGTAGGGAGTCCATGGACTGCACAGAAAACAAACAGGATTTTAAACTGAATTCTAAATTTTACTGGGAGCCAGTGAAGAGAGTAAAGAACAGGAGTAATGTGATCGTGCTTGCGAGTATTAGAAGAAACCAGGCAGCTGCATTCTGAACCAGTTGCAGGCGATGGAATTTATAAGATTAGTCTATTTTGATTATTTTTCACTGATACACTTTACTGTCTCTTAATATAAAATATTAGTCAAAATTATACTGCTGGATTAAAACTAAAAAAGTCTGTTTCTTAGCATTTGATTTTCAAATCAAGGCAATTTTAAAACTGTCCACTAGACGGCGCAATGGTGTAACCAGTGTCCTAAAAAAGTTCAATATTGAAGGTACAAAAATAAATTAAAATATCCTGTGGATTAGGAAACTGGAAGACACCACAGAAACATCCTGGCACAATAAATATGTCCATATCTTCATACTACATTTGGTAAAATACTACCACTTGATGTGATGTTAATAGATATTCAAATAGATGTGACATATTCTAAAACTATATACAGTCATATTTTGCAACAGCTATTTCAGTTTAATATATCTAATAACTGATGGACACAGTAATAATTCAGGATTTAAATGAGGTTTATCGTACTAACAGAAAATGTGCAATATGCATTAAAACAAAATTTGACAGGTGCAAAAGTACGGGCACCTCAACAGAAAAGTGACATTAATATTTAGTAGATCCTCCTTTTGCAAAAATAACAGCCTCTAGTCGCTTCCTGTAGGTGTTATTGAGTTCCTGGATCCTGGATAAAGGTATTTTTGACCATTCCTCTTTACAAAACAATTCCAGTTCAGTCAAGTTTGATGGTCGCCGAGCATGGACAGCCCGCTTCAAATCATCCCACAGATGTTCAATGATCTTCAGGTCTGGGACTGGGATGGCCATTCCAGAACATTGTAATTGTTCCTCTGCATGAATGCCTGAGTAGATTTGGAGCGGTGTTTTGGATCATTGTCTTGCTGAAATATCCATCCCCGGCGCAACTTTGTGCCAGGATGTTACGAATATAATCTTGTATGCGGACGATATTGTTCTGTTCACCCACGGAAAAAGTAAAACAGAAGTGGCCATAAAATTAACAGAAGAACTGAAAAAGGTTATGGTCTGGTTACAAAATTGTTGTCTTACACTAAATTTGGAAAAGACAGTTACAATGTACTTTGAAAACAGATACAAATGTTCTAATTATTCAGATATTTATATAAATAGGGAAAAAATAAAAAATGTAAATAGCTTTAATTATTTAGGTGTTACTCTTGACTCATCTTTAACTTTTAAAAATCATGTAAAAAAACTGTGCAAGTCTTTGAATCTTAACTTGGTAAATTTTAGGTATATTAGAGGATCTCTCTCTACGGAGGCATCACATATGTACTTAAATTCTATGATTCTCTCACGTTTTCAATACTGTATGACAAGTTGGTCGCAGGCTAGTAAAACAGTCTTAAAGCCTTTGGAATTAATTTTTAAAAGTGCTATAAAAATTCATGATAAAAAATCTAGACAATATCACCAATGTCATATTCTTTCTAAATATAATTTTCTTAGTTTTGACAATTTAATAATCTATGCAAATATTTGTCTACTTTTTAAAATCATCTATGGAGTAGCTGCGCCTCCTCTAAGAAGGTTTATAACATTGAGCTCAGAAAAAACAGCTCGAGTCACAAGAGCAACCTCAAGAGGAGAGTGCAGCATCCCAAAATATAGGACCTCCTTTGCTAAATCTGCGTTCTCAGTTGTTGCCATGAGTCACTGGAATACTTTGCCAAATGAGATTATAACATGTAAAAGTTTCCCAACGTTCGCACATCTGACAAGGAAATGGCTCTTATCCAAACAAGTTTGCACCCATTAGTTACGACGTGTGAGTGAGAGGTTTGTCTGGGAAAGTTTCATGATGTACAGGTGTGTGTATGTGAACAAATTAGTGTTTTGTGATAACTGGAGGATTTTTTGTAAGTTTTATGAATGGTGTAATTGACAGATGAATTTTATATGTTGTATGCCCGTATTTATGTTTAACGGTTTCTGTCATCCACTAAACAGTATTTTTCTGTATTCTGTCTAAACATCAACCTGTCCAGAGACTACAGGTGGAAATTAGCATATTGCTACAACCTGGCACACTACATTTCTCCGGATTTTTAGGTTAATGTATTTGTTGTGCATTGTCTCTGATGAATAAAAAAAAACAAAACAAAACAAAAACTTCAACTTGGTCACTGATTCTTGAACATTATTCTCAAGAATCTGCTGATACTGAGTGGAATCCATGCGACCCTCAACTTTAACAAGATTCCCGGTGCTGGCATTGGCCACACAGCCCCAAAGCATGATGGAACCTCCACCACATTTTACAGTGGGTAGCAAGTGTTTTTCTTGGAATGCTGTTTTTTTGCCACCATGCATAACACCTTTTTGTATGACCAAACAACTCAATCTTTGTTTCATCAGTCCACAGGACCTTCTTCCAAAATGAAACTGGCTTGTACAAATGTGCTTTTGCATACCTCAGGCGACTCTGTTTGTGGCGTGCTTCCAGAAACGGCTTCTTTCGCATCACTCTCCCATACAGCTTCTCCTTGTGCAAAGTGCGCTGTATTGTTGACCGACGCACAGTGACTCCATCTGCAGGAAGATGATGCTGCAGGTCTTTGGAGGTGGTCTGTGAAATGGTCTTCCATTTCCTTACTATGTTCCTCACAGTGGAAACTGACAGGTTAAATCTCTGAGACAACTTTTTGTATCATTCCCCTGAACAACTATGTTGAACAATCTTTGTTTTCAGATCATTTTGAGAGTTGTTTTGAGAAGCCCATCATGATCTCCTATTCAGAGGAGATTCAAATAGGAGAACAACTTGCAAGTGGCCATCTTAAATACCTTTTCTCATGACTGGATACACCTGGCTATGAAGTTCAAAGCTCAATGAGGTGCTTCAATAAGTCATTTAAAAAGTAGTTAGCAGTGTACAAATCAAGAAAATGATAAGGGTACCCATACTTTTGCACCTGTCAAATTTTGTTTTAATGCATATTGCACATTTTCTGTTAGTACAATAAACCTCATTTCAATCCTGAAATATTACTGTGTCCATCAGTTATTAGATATATGAAACTGAAATAGCTGTTGCAAAAACCCAAATTTTGATTACAACAAACGATTAAGATGAATAGGGATGTCCAAACTTTTTCATATGACTGCACCTACAAATGTTTCCCATAAAGCAGCATATGAGCATGTATCTCTAAATATGAGAATACAACAAAAAGCAGTGTATTATATAAACCATTTGATCATATGCTCGTGTTTAATTGGCAAGTAGTAAAAATAGCTTAAATGCACCAATACTCACACAGTGCACATATATACCACACATAAAGCCAAGAGAGCCAAATATATATCTTTCCACTATACACCATACACATATACAGTATAAGACAAAAAGATTTTACACTTATTTAAATGTTAACCTGTGCAAATATGCATGGTTAATATACATGTCACATAGGGCCACGCCCCCCTCTCTAGCTGTCACTCCGGTACTGTTCAATGTGCCTGTGTTCTCCTCGTCTGTTTATCCCGCCCTGTTTCTATGCTTTCCCTCTGTCTGTCACACCCCTGTCGGTGTTCTCTCCTGCTGTCAGTCCTGTCCATGTCTTCTGTGTAACCTTGTTTAGATCCATTCCCCAGTTAGTACGGTCCGTGTCTTCTGTGTAACCTTGTTTAGATCCGTTCCCCAGTTAGTCCAGTCCATGTCTTCTGTGTAACCTTGTTTAGATCCATTCCCCAGTGAGTCCAGTCCGTGTCTTCTGTTGTTCAGCTCAGGTGTTTCTAGTTTGTCTTGATGTGTTTGGTACTTGTACTCCCTGTGTTTCAGTCCCTTTTTGGAAGTCATTGTGGTGGTAATCCTGGTTGTGTGTTTATCTGCCTTGTTCTGAGTTCTTGTATTTGTTTTATCCTCTGTCTTTTGTTGTCCGAGTTATCCGGTCTGGTTGTTAGTTCTTGATTTGTGATAGCCTCGTTACCCTCGTATCCTCTATGTTAGCACTCCAGCTATAAAACCCTGCTCTCCTCAGCATTTGTGTCCGCTTCTTAGCTCTCAGTCGTTACAATACATTTTAAAATGCATTGTATTTATTTCCTTTCTAAGCTTTTTGCCTTGTGGCATTCATTGACACAATCAATGAGGGATTATCTAATGTTTTTGAATTACAATAATGAATGGTTACTGGAACAAAAAATCTACATGGATTTGGCAAGGGTGTATCAAATATTGCCTAAAATGGAATACATAACCTGGAGGAGCAGTTATGGCCAGTTGACACCTCTGTGAATCACCCCTGATATTGGGTGTAGTCTAAAATCCATGCCCAAAATACAGGTTTTATTTTGAGAAGGGAGAGTCAGTGACACATAAAAATACTGGCTGTAAAATTTAATCATTCATTTATACAACAATCAGCAGGTTGTCCATCACTGCAGGAGATGCTCCATGCGCTGGTTGATAAATGAGAAGCCAGCAAAGGCACCCTGGTCGGTTAAGCCAAACACACCTTTCTCACACATGGACAGGCGGTCATTTAAAAATTCCTGCTCGCAGTCGCTAGAGTCACTGGATGATTTCTGTGGTTGGAGGAGAATGGAAGCAAATCACATGATGAACAGAGGCTGCATTTCAGTATCTGTATTTTTGCAATTTGCTCTATGAGCATACAGTATGAAAAGTAAAAAAAAAAAAAAAAACAGGAATGAGAGATGACTGTAAGAAATGGAAAGAAAGCTCATACCACTTTTGGCACGTAAGGGGGTTTGATTTCTCTTCTCTCCAGATCAGCCCAGTTAATGATCTCAAAGAATGAGTGACCTCTGATATTCCCCACAACACCCAGTCTATGAGAAGGGTCTCGCTCAAACAGCTTTGTTCATGGAAGAAAACCAAAAGCAAGAATATTATTCATAATAGAAATATCTCAGTGTGTCTCCTTTCTAAGTGCATAATAGCAGAACTCTATTCATGTCTTGGTTGTGAAGTATTATTAGTATTATTACTATTATTAATGTGTCATCAGGTGTGGTTTTGTGCATGCTTACTCGCTCTAGCAGGTCTCTGGTATCCAGTGTTATACTGTCAGGGAATTCAGGTGTGTCCGTAAGGATGGACTCATAAAGATCATCTACCTCATCACCATTGAATGGAGGCTGACCAATCACCATCCCATACAGGAGCACACCAAATGACCACCAGTCCACAGAAAAAGTATACTGCTGACCCAGAATGATCTACACAGACACACACACATTCACATTCAGGGCATACTGAGTTACATTGACATTGCTACAGGTGAGAACATTCAATGTCAAATTAATTTGATGCCATCTCATACCTCAGGGGCCATGTAGTATGGTGTCCCACAGATGGATGTGGCACGATTGTCACCAAAAATATTCTCCTTACACAGTCCAAAATCCGCTATCTTTATGTGACCATCTCTGTCTAGCATGACATTTTCCAACTTGAGATCTCTAATGCAGGAGAGAATTACAAAAATGTGGCAAAAATGTGGTTTAGTAGACAAGAACAGTAAAGGTGAAAGTACAGAATGTCAATTTAGCTTTGTTTGTGTGTGTAACCTGTGGATGACGCCTTTTCCATGGAGGAACTGCAGTCCACACACAATTTCAGCTGCATAGAATCTGGAAGGAAGAAACAAACCAGGAGCCATCAGACCGCACTATAATTACACATACCTATGTTTATATTTATATAAGGCATACAAAAAACATCATTGTGTGTGTGTGTGTTGCCTCACGTGGCTCTGTAGAGGTCAAAGGATCCTTCCTCCTGTATGTGGAAGTTCAGGTCACCTCCAGTCAGGTACTCCATTACGAAGTACAAGTATTCCTAACATGCAGACAATGCCATAAACACTTTGGTATGAGTACAAGCAGAATTACTGACTCAACAATCATTTAAATACCACAGTGATTCCATGAAGTATAAGTTACAGTAAACAGTTGTGACAATGCCTGGTGTGGTTAATTACTGCCTACACAAAAGTGTCCTGCTGGACATCCCATTACTATTGACTGAGAGGTGGAGGAACTGTATAATATAACCTTTCATTTGTTCTTTACTACCTTGGTCTGAAAAGAGGAGTAAAGGTGCGTTAGGAAGGGACAGTCCCAGGCCAGCGCCAGCACCCGCTTCTCCACCATGGTGGACTCTACATCCTCATCCATCAGCACCACATCTTTCCTCAAGGCTTTCAAGGCAAACCACTCCTCACTGCCCTTAAGTTCTGCCAGAAAAACCTGAGCAGGGACCAAGGGAGAGAAATAGACAAACAGACCAGAGTGAAAGAAAACACACACACACACACACACACACATCCATGAAATATGAAGATTTGATGGAATAGTGTTTGTTTGGTCTATTCTTGTGGAGATAGTATTTAATAATAGAAGGGCAAAAGGACAGACATGTAAAAATGATAAGACACAGAGTCAGTGCGTGTGTGGAGGACGCGGGAGCAGTGTGACGGGGAAGACTCTACCTTGCCAAAGGCTCCCTTGCCCAGTACACTGTGGAAGGTGAAGTGCTCCGCAGTGATGAGTGTCTGGTGGCTGATCCGGGACAGGGGGCGAGGACTCGAACCCTCACACAGACCACCATATGGAGACACGTCTACAGAGATATACAGTACATTTTTACACATCCAGACTCACCTGGCTGACTTGGGTGAGTGCCTCAGCCAGTAGTTTCTGGCTGATGCTACACAGATTAGCCACTTTAGATTGGCACTTGTGATGAACATTCATGCCACAGTCCGAGGACATTTTGACAATCAGAAACACAAAGACATACACATATTCTAACCCAACCCATGCACGTAATCTCTCGCTCACCCTCACACTTTCATCTCCAAGAAGAAACATTTGAAGTGAAGCTTAAATCAAAATATATTAATAGTTGTAAGTTCAAGTGCATATAGTTATTTTTTTGTAATAATTTTTTTCCATCATTGGGTGAATTACAAAGGCAGCCCTGCTCTTCCCTACAGAGATACATGTGACACCATATGCCCTGTGGCAGGAGACGCCAGAAGTAATGCAAAGCGTAAGCTCAGAGGGGATAGAGCTTTTTCCATTGCTGCTCCTAGATCAGCGTTTCTCAAAGTGAGAAGCCCCACTAGTGGGGCGCATGGGTATTGCAGGTGGGGCGCAAGCAATTGGAAGAAATGAACCTTTTTAAGTTCTGAACCGTTTTAATGCCTGTTCGTCTTGCATAAGCCCCGGATGTTTAAAATGTCTGCGGAACAGTGTGAACCAGGGCTAGATTCGGCCCTTTAATGAATTTGTACCGGTCCAATTACATTCGCCACCCCCCCATTTGTATTTTATTACCATTTTGTTTGGGTTATATGGGACAGGTGGGGCATGGAATAAACAACCTACCAACCTACCACTGCATGTTAGACAAGCCCCTTCACTGCAAAAATGATTTTTTCAAGAAGCCATAATTAAATATTACATGAAAGTAACAGGTGAATGTTTTTCATCTGAATTGTGTTAATGTGTGCTTGTCTGATATGAATAGCTATTGAACACGTTTATGTCAGCAAATTATGAAATATGTTATCAAATTGATATTCTGTATGAATGTGTCTTGGTCACCTAGAGATGGGTTATAGGAGTCCTCAGTCTCGTCCAGGAGAACGAGAAGCAGCTCCTTACAGGCCTCATCCAGAATACTGTCATTCAAAGGTGCTACTGCAAAAATGATGTAAGTCCTAATTACATATTACAATGTTTTTTAGCTGAACTGTGTTAATATAAGCATTAGATAAGCAGTAGATATATGCGACATATAGCCTGGTGCGGCTTATACAACATTTTCCATTAAAAAAAAACTTGGTAGGTGCGGCTTATATTGAGGTGCGCTCTATAGTCCAGAAAATACACAACCCATTAAAAATCCCTTTAAAGACTTTTTCTAATCAATAAATATACAAAGCCAAGCAGAAAGACACAAATGTAATTGAATCGTTATTATTTTATTTATATTGAGACTATCACTATTTGTGGACCTAGGTTTGTTGGTATGTTGCCATAGCAACACCACTGACTTCATAAAAATGAACCTGTCAAATTATCAGATTCTTTTTCTATTTTTCACTTATTGGTTTTACCAATAAACACCAAATTCAGCTGTGTTAAAAGAACAAAATAAGCCCCAAAATATGCCCCAAAATAAGGTGTCACCATTGTACTCATTTACTCACTCAAGCCATGGGTGTTGTCGGTCTCCTGTTTTAATTCTGTTCCTCCGTATATCTCCTCTGTGTCTGTGTCCAAATCTTCTTGGGTGCCACAGCACCAGCACCAGAGAAAACTCCTTTTAATATCTTCCCACATCATTGTTTTTACACAGACTGATATGGAATTATACTGTACATGCAATTATATATATACCCTCATTTGTTGTGCCGTCGTTATGACGACAGAGCAGGTATTATGACGTCATGTGTATGTTGTATGTGTATGTTGCATGTTCTTCAAGAGGCTGTGCCTCTTGCCTATGGGAGGTATTTCCTGCCAATAATAAAACTAAAATGAAAACACTAAAATGAAAATGAAAATACCGTTTTGCCATTTCTTTTTCCATACATGTGTGAAAATATTATGACAAAATTAAAAATAAAATGAAATCACTTAATTTGCAATTAAATTTTTCACTCGAGCACGGGTCATATGTGACAAATATAAAATGAAAATTAAAAAGGAGGATTGGCGCTACCTGCTGGTGATTTTCTTTTTCATTTTCCACTTTTCATTTTCTTTTTCCACTTTTCATTTTCGTTTTCAACTTCACCAGCATGCAAATACATGTAAATGAACAGTAGGCGGAGCTACAACTACAGTACCTCCCGTGAAATCCAGAGAGGGCAGCACAAGCGACATGGCTGACGTTTTACTAGAAACGGCAAATGAGATTGTGAGGTTGGCGAATTGCCAGATTATATATTGCTTAGATGTGAAGTAATCTAGTAGGTTAATAGTGTTGTATGTCGGAATATATGTGAAGTGGTAGAACGCTTAGGGTCTGGATCGGGGACCATGGAAAACCGCTCAGTGCGAGGTCGGCCTAGGTTGGATGGACGTTGCCGAAGAGACGACGCTGAAGTTGGTTACTTATTCGCAGTTTCAGATTCGTTTGGCTACTTATTCGCAGCTCCTTATTCGGTTCACGATGCGTGTTTACTGCGCACTTTGTTTAAAAAAGATAGATTAAACAAACGAGCATAGGAGGCTAGGAGCATACATTAAGAGGTTATTGTTTCCCATACTGATTTTGTGAATGTAGAAAAAAATATTAAAATATAAGGAAAGCATTCCTTTTTGTAAAATGGTTTATATTTCAAGTCGTTACAATTGTATGTAATTTGTACATGATTATGGAATTCGTCAGTATTTCTAACGTAAGGAAACATATTCTTCGATTTGAAAACTAAAAACACAGAAATGCTGTTCTAGAACACAAATCAATTGGAAGAAGATATACAAGCACACAACATGGTATATTGAGCAGTGAACGAATTTACAGGGGAAGGTTCAGAGGCTTATTGAATGCCTTATTTATAGTGGACCAGATAAATAACAAATGAATCATAAAGAACAGGTCGCTCCCTAAGAAAAACCTGATTTTAGCCTGACCTACATAATTTTATACCTCAAATCTAACTGGAAACATGGCATATTGAGTAGTTAAGCACACAGGTGAAATGGTTCCAGACCCTAAGCGTTCTACCACTTCACATATATTCCGACATACAACACTATTAACCTGCAAGATTACTTCACATCTAAGCAATATATAATCTGGCAATTCGCCAACCTCACAATCTCATTTGCCGTTTCTAGTAAAACGTCAGCCATGTCGCTTGTGCTGCCCTCTCTGGATTTCACGGGAGGTACTGTAGTTGTAGCTCCGCCTACTGTTCATTTACATGTATTTGCATGCTGGTGAAGTTGAAAACGAAAATGAAAAGAGGAAAAAGAAAATGAAAAATGGAAAATGAAAAAGAAAATCACCAGCAGGTAGCGCCAATCCTCCTTTTTAATTTTCATTTTATATTTGTCACATATGACCCGTGCTCGAGTGAAAAATTAAATTGCAAATTAAGTGATTTCATTTTATTTTTAATTTTGTCATAATATTTTCACACATGTATGGAAAAAGAAATGGCAAAACGGTATTTTCATTTTCATTTTAGTGTTTTCATTTTAGTTTTATTATTGGCAGGAAATACCTCCCATACTTGCCAGGCTGCCATTGCAAATAAGAAAGCTGTTCTTAATGATTTGCCTGGTTAAATAAAGGTTAAATAAAAAAATATAATATATAAAATAAAAAATAAATAAATGTGGAATTATGGGAATATATATATATATATATATATATATATATATATATATATATATATATATATATATATATATGTTACGGAACAGCTCCGGACCCTTCCCTGTGGGCGTGCCGCTATGTTGTCTGCGTGTCGTTATGTCCATGTTTGTACTTCCGTGGGTGTGGGTTGTTTGTGAGCGTGTTCGTGGTTACACCTGTGCCTTGTCTCGAGGTCACGTGGGTCTGTGTAATTCACCTATTTAATGTGCGTTAACGCGGTGTCTTGTGCTCGTCTTTGTCTAAAGTTTCGTGTCTGCGTGAGTGTGTCTGTCGTGCTGCTCGCGCTCCACCCGGAGCTTCACATTGTGCAAATAAAACGTTGTATGTTCACCGTCAACGGCGTGGTGCCTGCCTCCTTCATCTCGCCGTCACAGAAAGACGAGCCAAAGAAATGCCGGGTTACATGTCTACGCGTAAGAAGGGAAAGAAGAAGGTGAAACACCACCACTCTTCTTCCCCCGCACGCCACCGCGACACCCCCGTCCCAGTAGGGGTGGAGTTGCAGGAGCCTGTCAGCAAGTACATGCTGCATCAGGCTCTGACAGCCGGAGACGAGGAAGGGGCGGAAGTTTTCCGGCTGGCCGCAAGACGGGTGTGGATGGAGAGGCACCGCTCTCCACCCCCGGTGTACCCTGAGGAGGACTTGAGAGAGGACCCCTTCTTTGAAGCTGCGTGGCGAGAGGGACTCCGCGCATTGAGAAGGGAGTCCTCCCCTCCGGCAAGCGGTGAAGAGGGCGAAGAGGGCCCTCTGGTGGTGTACGCGGGTATGGTAGCGGCGACCCCTCCTGAGCTCGACGCAGAGAGTGAGGAATCGGGAGAGGAGGGGTCAGGCGACGAAGCCCGCTACACGCCATCCGTGTGCTACGCCCCCACCGTCTGCTACGACGGGAGAGAGGAGGAAGTTAGCCCTCCGCCGTCTGAGTTCTCCGCTCCTACCGTTTGCTACGAGGGGAGAGAGAGAGACGGCAGCCCCCCGTCATCTGAGTACTCCATTCCCACCGTCTGCTATGACGAGAGAGAGAAAGACGGCAGCCCCCCGTCATCTGAGTACTCCGTTCCCACCATCTGCTATGGTGGGAAAGAAGACGTCAGCCCTCCGTCGTCCGAGTGGTCGGTGCCCACCGCTCCCCACGGTGAGAGGGAGGACAGCCTCTCGGTCAGCTCCGAGGAGACCGTTAGGTCGGAGAAGGGGTGCCCAGACGGAGAGAAGGTCCCTTGTGCTCCCTCAGGTGGGAGCGAGATGAGCTGGTCGCGCTACCCTGACTCCGAGGAGCCAATGGCGGTGGACCAGGAGCTCTCCGAGGAGGAGGAGGAAATGGAGACATCAGGGGAGGTGGAGCCGCCACCCCGAGAGGCACGAGGGGAGACTGGCTTTGCCAGCGGTCAGGAGGGGAGAGTGAGGTCGCCGACTGGGGCTCCTCAAATCGCCACCGGATCGCGGCAGAGGACAGGAGCGCCAGTGGTGCCCAGAGGAGCGGTCAAAACGCCGCCTCGTGCAGCAGCCAGCACAAGGCGACGGGGAAGACCTCCGGTGGTGCCCAGACCAGCTACAAGACCGCCGCCTCGTAGAGCCGTCAGCGTGCGGCGTCAGAGGGTTCCTCCGGTGGCGCCTGGAGGCGGGGCAGAAACGCCGCGACCACCGCAGGAGGGCGCGAGCGCGCCCGGAGCAACACCCAGCGCTGCGTGCGCTGGAGGGACTGTTCCGACCGGAGGGATTACGCCTCCTGTCTATCCCGTTGCCCCTGGGGGATATGCGCCGCTAGCTGCGAGCCTGCTAGCGGTCCCATGGCTGCCTGTACCCGTCTGTTTGTCTGTCCCGTTGTTGTTCCCTAATTTCCTTTTCCCTTTTGTGCCTTTCGTGTTCCATGTACCTGTGTGTGTGTGTTTGTCAGCGTGCCATTGTTTAACGTATTTTCCCCTGTCTTCCCAGGGAGGGTGTGCTAGAGCTGTCCGCGGCGGTTCCCGTCGTCGGGGGTGACTGCTCTCGGAGGCTCGTGATCCCGGGGGCTCCGGACCTGCCCGTCGGTGTTTGTTCGGGGCACTCCCGCTACGCGGGACGCTCCGGGAGTAGCGAGCCCCTGGCGGGGGGTTCTGTTACGGAACAGCTCCGGACCCTTCCCTGTGGGCTTGCCGCTATGTTGTCTGCGTGTCGTTATGTCCATGTTTGTACTTCCGTGGGTGTGGGTTGTTTGTGAGCGTGTTCGTGGTTACACCTGTGCCTTGTCTCGAGGTCACGTGGGTCTGTGTAATTCACCTATTTAATGTGCGTTAACGCGGTGTCTTGTGCTCGTCTTTGTCTAAAGTTTCGTGTCTGCGTGAGTGTGTCTGTCGTGCTGCTCGCGCTCCACCCGGAGCTTCACATTGTGCAAATAAAACGTTGTATGTTCACCGTCAACGGCGTGGTGCCTGCCTCCTTCATCTCGCCGTCACAATATATATATATATATATATATATATATATATATATATATATATATATATATATATATATATATATATATATATATTTTATTGAAGTAAAAAAATAATCAATTACAATAAAAATGGCATCAAGATAAAGTACTTTTACCAGTTTGAACGTAGACCACAACAGGTTATTACAATATATTAAAATATAGAATATAAACAAATATTTTTAATATAAATAAACAAAAAAAACCCACAAGAGATATAACTTGTGGACGAGGGATCATCTGAAAGTTTTAGTTCATTAATAGTATGATACAGTTCTATTGCCTGTTTATTATCCATCAACTTCACAGATGCTAAAAAGTGAGCTCTTTTTGAAATGTGAGAAAGGATTGGCAAATCTTTTAAAAATGACATTTGTCACAGTCCTCAGTTTGACTGTGGGGACAGTTAGCGTGTGGGAGCTAGCGGAGAACAATACTGATAGCAGCATCGGAAGACCACTTCAAAAACACCGACGTACAACTCGACCGAAGTATTTCATCATGTTTGAGTCCATGGGCGGTTTGTTAATCGCCCTAATTAACAAACCGCCACTTTCTACAACTCCCATGGTGGGCGCAGAGGAGTGGACAGGAGAGAGAGAGATGGATAAATCTCTGGTTTATATTACCTACGGTAATGATTTAACAGTCTTATCTCTTCTGTGAACGAGTGAATACAGCACGTACTCGTTTCAGCTGCAGCTCGGTCACTTAGGCTCATATATTCGGCGGATATTTGCGTTTCGCCGTGAAAGAAGGAAATAAAAAAACATTAAACATGGCTCTCAAGTCTCACGCATTGAGCGTGTGACACACGCATTTGACCGTCTTCACACGCTCACACGCCACACTTCCGATTTCACACGGCGAGAAAAAAAAATCTAGTTTATTTACCTCCGATCCATATCTATCTACCTACATAAGTCATGTGACTGCCACACCATTTTAAGGTGAAATATTAGCAAGCTTCATGCTTTAGTTGTGGGAATATAAGCAAAGACGGGTGCGAGTTTCAAGTCATTTGTTGATGTGTTTAATTTGTGTTGCGCTTTAACCTTTTCTTAATTTAATTTTAAGAAAATTTAAGGATTTAATTTAGAATCATCCAAGTACTGTCAGTTCACCACAATTTAGTTGCAATTCAAATTTTGCAGATTTGTTTTAACAAGTTCGGCTTTACCACTATTGTTGTGCCAGCACGGTCAAACTGTCAGTCATTAGATGAAAAGAAAAAAAAAAGTTCCAAATTATTTTGCAATCACGTCGGGGCTCACCAAAAATGTTGCACTTTAACCTTTTCTTACCTTAGCGCAGCGTGTTCGTTGATTGCAAAAGAAAACATTACCAGTCTTGTCTTTAGCCTTTTATTAAAAAATACACATAGGCCTATTAATTAATTTAATACAGAGATCTCTGGAGAGCTCACATACCCTAATCATGTCACCCCATGTGCAGCTCTGAAGCTGTCTGCTCTCTTCACCATTATATATGCTTTCCTCTAAACATAGGAGCTGCACATTCCATAGTTCAACCTACAGCTGTCTCTATTCTGGAAGCGAGGTCTTACTACCTGGCCTCACCACATAAGGCCACAGTGAGCCTTCTCTTAGGGCGTACTCACACTAGGCTCTGTGATCCGGGCCCGGGCACGGTTGCCTGCCGAAGCACGGTTCGTTTGGCTAGTGTGAGCGCTCCAACCGTGCCCGGGCCCGGATCAGTTAACCGTGCTCGGGCCCGCTTTGAAGAGGTGGGCCAGGGCACGATTCATGTGGACTCGGGCACGGTTCGCTTCTAGTGTGAGCGCTATCCGTGCCCGGGCCCGCTTGGTGCCTCGTCTGATTGGTTCATTTCGCTGGAACTCAAACATGACGTCAGTGATGCGACGCTCACGTTAAACAGTCATAGCGGCAAAGCGATTAGCAGACAATCGTTGTGTTAAATTATCGATAAATCTGTGCTTGCACCGTGTTTCTGCACTCCCAAAACGACTCCAAAAATACAATAAAAAGAGAATCGTGAACTCTATAGTGTTGTGCGAGCGCGCTTTTTTCCAAATAAAGCGGCGTTGTGATGACGTAAGCGTGCTCGGGCCGGGTTGCTGAAGCGAGTGTGAGTGCAGGCCAGAGGGGGAGTGGGGAGGGGGGATAACCGGGCCCCAGCACGGAACGAGCAAACCGTGCCTAGTGTGAGTACGCCCTTACACACATCCCATTTTAGCCTACTGCAAACGCATGGAGTATTGGAAGTGGCACACAAGCGCTTACACCGTCATTCTAGCAACTTGATCCTTAATATAATGTAAGCAAAACATAGTGATTAATAATAGAGATTTGATTAATACTTTATGACTATTCAAAATATATAAATTATGATAAGCTGTTGATTCAATACTGTAATGTAAACAAACTATGAAGGGATTAAGATGACAATCACAACATTTGCCACCATTATTGTCATGCTAGTGTAGTTTGTCTTTTGCATGGATGCAGTTTACAACTTTACGCCCAAAATTGTTTGCTGGTTATTGGTCAGATTTATCTAGCGTTCATGGCTAGATCTACCAATAGCATTAGAATAACCTTTTTTCTGTGCTTTTCTGGCCATTTGGCTGAAGTTGAGATTTAGTTCATTACCCCTTGCACCTGTAAAAGTTAGGTTTTCTCTGTTATATTGTACTTATCAGAGTGTACAACACTCTTATATTGTACTTATCGTACAATACATAGACATATCCTCAATAATATTTGATAACCGTGACATTGTATATTGTGTTTATTTGTATGTTTGTTCACATAGTATATAACTGAACAGTATTTTTGACACTGGAGCAAAGACCAGTGCTTCAATAACTGACTACATACACAGTGTGGACTGAAGTAGGTGAATAAAAATATATATATTTCCCAAACTATGATGAATTAAAATGTAGTTTGTTATGCTATTGTATTATCATTGTCACTGGCATTTAATTCCCTAAGTCACATTATCACATTAATAATGGCACTGCCAACATTAGTAACCAGAAGCCAGGGAGCTACTTGCTAGGGGTGTGGCGAGCCATGGTATTGGGTTAACGAGATGAAATTTTTCTTTAATATATTAATTTCAAAATTGAAATACATGATTGAAAATATTTTATTTGACTAAAACTCACAAAATGCAAAACAGCAGGTGAATTTTGTAAGTAACAACAGACATCTTGCAACAGATGTCAATAAATGTTTACTCTGGTTATGAATTATATATGGTTCCAATTAACCATATGCAGTAAATACAGAACATTATGCAGGTACTGCAGTCGGTTTTACCATAAACTGAACAACTTCTCTCTTAAGACCTTTCCCTAATCTGAATTCTCTTTTTTTCCATTGGAACTTTGGCTTTATATTTAAAAATGCATAGGATGTGCCATTTTGCGACTGGAGCTTTTAGTGTTCAAGGTGCATGGATTTGACTGTATACTAATGTTTAGTTTTGAACCTGGTACAGGCTTGTCATCCTGTGTCTTGTTGCTCTTCCTATAGTCAAAAACAAGTTTGGGATTCCCAGTGCATCTGAACTGTACATTTTTGATGAAAGTGACACGGCAGTGGAGGAAGACATCCTTCTTGAACTGATGGAGGCCAATCCTGACTTATGCCTGACAGTACGTGACAGTGAGTCTGATGAAGGTAGGTTTTGTTAGAATTTGCATTGTAGTCAGTATAATCATGCTACCAGCATTAGTTTGCAAATGTACGTTTGATTATAAGCATCCCATTCTTGCTATACAAAGCCACAGCTTGCTATGTCAAAGTTGTATATATTTTTCTGAAAAAAATTAACTTTGCAGTTTAGATTATTTTTCTTTCACTCCATGACCCAAAAGTGCATATTTGGTGTACTGTATTTTAACTGTAAATTACTGTTCATAAAATAATGACCAGTATTGTCACGTATGTGTCAGAGTACAAGAGGACATGTTTATTTATTTTTTTAAATTGCTTTTTCTTTAAAGGAGGATTCCGTCCCGTAAACAGAAGGAGAAGTATGCCCTGGGGATCATTACACTTTTTCCTTCACTGAAGGATCCTTTTTCTCCAAAGGGCTATGTACGTTTAAAGTACTTATTTTCAGAAATTATACCAGTTTTACATAGAGACAGAACTCTTAAGTGTCATTAGGGGAAAACATTGTGCTCAGTTTGAATAGAAGTGAATAGGGAAATTGACTTGTAATGTAACAATAGCTCATTGAGACACCAGGCAGGCTAAGCTAGTTAACATAGCAAGCTCTGTAAAGTTTATCAGATTTTAATCTGTGATAAAAGATCAATGAATGATGGAACTATGTCATTTTTTTTTATTAACAGGAGCATTTCTATGATTGCGAAAAGAGCACAGGATATTTAGCATGGCGCCTGAAGACGATGTCCAGGAATAAATCTCAACAATCAGTTAAGGCAACCACAGTGTCACAAGCACAAGGAACAAATCACAGAAGATCAGTAGCATCAGTGCCTGAGCACCTTGATGGAGATGCCTGCCAGGAAGCTCTATCATTTCTTGTTCATTGTCATGATGAACCAAAAGTGTTGAAGATGAAGATGTCCTTTGAACATCACCAGAACCTAGTGCATGACTCACAGAGAACGACAGATGTCCTAAAAACATTCCCACGTTTTTTAGATGTCAAAGGACTAGTGAGTTGTGCATTGGTTTTTAAAATCCAGGCTTTCATTTGGTTTGGCTGTTTACAGTGCATTGACCACTGATACATTTGTATGTGTATTTGATCAACAGCTGAATCAAGATTTTGTGCTGCTGTTTGGTGAGGAAACGTCCTCCAGGTTGCTTGAGAAGTGGGACACAACCTTCAAGCCGAAGGTTATCGAAGAGTCCAAACACCTGACTAAGTCAACCGAGCTGCACCGACTTCTAAATGCTGCTGAGAAACATGACACCAGTAAGTAAGATAGTCTTGGTATCTAGTCAGTTGGCTAGTGTTATGTATTTTTTATGTCTAACTGATGGCGAGTTATTGTTTGTGTCTCCCGCCTCATGCAGGCTTTAGAAGAGCTGGACTATCTAACGGCTCTGGATAATGATGGGAACCTGTCTGAGATTGCAGTGATTATGTCTGAGTTGCCTCTGGAACCGCAGATGGCTAAGAGTCTGCTGGCCTCCTGCGAGTTTGACTGTGCGAGTGAGGTGCTAACCATTGCTGCCATGTTAACAGGTAATGTCATTCATTCTAACAGGCAAGAATAATGTGTAAGCCATGTATTTTCACCCCACTGTCTATCCATCCATACATGAACCATTTTGACAAACCACCTTATTATTGTTTTGTTTTTCTATACATCTGCATATCAGTGACTACATCTTTCATTATAGTGAAACTAATTCATCTGTTTAGTTAGGAGAAAAGATCCTGGTACTGTTTAGTTTTCGTGTTTGGTTGTGTCAGCATCTTTTTAAACTAGACTCACACCTCAACAGGTAGTACAGGTAGGGCAAGCTAGGACAACACCTAGCAATGTCAGGGGTTTGATTCCTAGAGATATACAGCGTATGTTTGTACTGATATATGTAATTCATGTAAGTTGCTCTGAAAAAAGCATCTGCCAAATACGGAAAACTTAAATCACATTTTGCTATAACATACATTCTATTCTGTGGAGCGGTAGTAGGGCTGCCAGATATGAACATTGAGGTTACCTTCATTAGGACCGGCATTTTGACACCTTATTGAACATGTTGGTTCATGATAAAAAGACACATTTTTCACCCTGCTGTATAAACTGTTTCATCCAGATACTTCTCACTCTATGTAGCTCATGTCAGTGTTGCAGACATGATAAATTAAACTGACTGAATTGACTGAATCTATGGTTTATGAAGTGTCCTATCCTCTTGCAGCTCCATCTTGCTTCCTGGCCCCTCCTGTGGAGTTTAAGCAGAAGGCTTTAGCATGTCATCACAGCTTCCACCATGCTGACGGAGACCACTTCACCTTTATCAATGTGTACAACGCCTACAAACACAGCCAGCACAGCTCACGTGAGTCACGTGAGAATTAAAACACACCAGACTCATTAACATATCAAACCCAGAATGTGAACTAAATGTGTATTGTTAGTAAACATATTCACTTCCATTTACTAAGACCTATTTTATATTTGACTCTTTCAGTGTGTTTATTGAACGTTCTAAGCACCCCAAACATTTATTATATCAAATGTAGTGGTGGGACTTTAACGCGTTAATTTCGATTAATTAATTACAGGAAAACTAACAAACTAAAAAAATTAATGCATTTTAACACATTTAACGCATGAGACACTTTTGCACCATGGAATGTTTCTCAGTGCACGAGTTCCAGACATACAGATTATATGGACGCACAATAAGATGAGCATGATGGAGATGACTAAAGAGGCTACGCTGGTGGATGGGAAATTTAAATATAAGAAACTTCCAGATGGAAGTACAAACACAAATAGTGTTATTTGCACTTTATGTAGGAAGGAGTTCGCTTATCACAGGAGCACTTCCACCCTTCATTACCACCTCAACGCAAAACATGTTGGGGCTAACACGCAGGTCAGTAATGATAACTTGGCTGATAAATGTATTCCTAGTACGAGCAAACAGTGTCGCCAGTCAACACTCGACCACATGTCGGGGTTCAAATTAAGAAACAAAATTGACCAATTCACTGGCGAGATGGATTGCTGTGGACTGTAGAGCGCTCTCTGTGGTCGAAGGCTTAAGTAAGACGCGGCAAGTATGAATGTTTCCGCCGTTCGCGGAGGTTGGACCTCTATTAGCAACAAGAATTATCTTGGTGTGACAGCTTATATTATAGATGATGAATGTGAAGTCGGTTCACATAAGGGTCACTTTGAATGTTGTGTCACCATACCATATCAGTTCTGGCCAAATTTGATGATGTGTTTCTTGTATCTATAATTTTTACAAAGTTTAGTTTCTTAATAGAAATTTTAGATTTTTCTTAGTTTCTTCCATAACCAATACTGATGCATCTTATGTTGCTGTTTGTTGACCAAGCTGACTAGCACTAATAACTAAAACATACCGCAAGCAAGTGTGTTGTGCTACTACAATTCTCTATTTTTAAACCATTCAAAAACTGGAGCAGTTTGTCCTGACAAAGCAACCTGAAACTTCAAACTACAAAGAAAACAGACCAAATCATAATGAACATACATTGACCATTGTAACAAAAAATATGTCTTTTGATATTAATTGTCTTATTTTCTTAAAATAAAGGGAACACATCCAAATAACACATCCTAGATCTGAATGAATGAAATATTCTCATTGAATACTTTGTTCTGTACAAAGTTGAATGTGCTGACAACAAAATCACACAAAAATCATCAATGGAAATCAAATTTATTAACCAATGGAGGCCTGGATTTGGAGCCACACACAAAATTAAAGTGGAAAAACACACTACAGGCTGATCCAACTTTGATGTAATGTCCTTAAAACAAGTCAAAATGAGGCTCAGTATTGTGTGTGGCCTCCACGTGCCTGTATGACCTCCCTACAACGCCTGGGCATGCTCCTGATGAGGTGGCGGATGGTCTCCTGAGGGATCTCCTCCCAGACCTGGACTAAAGCATCCGCCAACTCCTGGACAGTCTGTGGTGCAATGTGACGTTGGTGGATGGAGCATGATATCCCAGATGTGCTCAATCGGATTCAGGTCTGGGGAACGGGCGGGCCAGTCCATAGCTTCAATGCCTTCATCTTGCAGGAACTGCTGACACACTCCAGCCACATGAGGTCTAGCATTGTCCTGCATTAGGAGGAACCCAGGGCCAACCGCACCAGCATATGGTCTGACAAGGGGTCTGAGGATCTCATCTTGGTACCTAATGGCAGTCAGGCTACCTCTGGTGAGCACATGGAGGGCTGTGCGGCCCTCCAAAGAAATGCCACCCCACACCATTACTGACCCACTGCCAAACCGGTCATGCTGAAGGATGTTGCAGGCAGCAGATCGCTCTCCACGGCGTCTCCAGACTCTGTCACGTCTGCCACGTGCTCAGTGTGAACCTGCTTTCATCTGTGAAGAGCACAAGGCGCCAGTGGCGAATTTGCCAATCCTGGTGTTCTCTGGCAAATGCCAAGCGTCCTGCACGGTGTTGGGCTGTGAGCACAACCCCCATCTGTGGACGTCGGGCCCACATACCGTCCTCATGGAGTCGGTTTCTAACCGTTTGTGCAGACACATGCACATTTGTGGCGTGCTGGAGGTCATTTTGCAGGGCTCTGGCAGTGCTCCTCCTGTTCCTTCTTGCACAAAGGCGGAGTTAGCGGTCCTGCTGCTGGGTTGTTGCCCTCCTACGGCCTCCTCCACTTCTCCTGGTGTACTGGCCTGTCTCCTGGTAGCGTCTCCAGCCTCTGGACACTACGCTGACAGACACATCAAACCTTCTTGCCACAGCTCGTATTGATGTGCCATCCTGGATGAGCGGCACTACCTGAGCCACTTGTGTGGGTTGTAGAGTCCGTCTCATGCTACCACGAGTGTGAAAGGACCACCAACATTCAAAAGTGACCAAAACATCAGCCAGAAAGCATAGGTACTGGGAAGTGGTCTGTGGTCCCCACCTGCAGAACCACTCCTTTATAGGGGGGGTCTTGCTAATTGCCTCTCATTTCTACCTGTTGTCTATTCCATTTGCACAACAGCAGGTGAAATTGATTCACAATCCGTGTTGCTTCCTAACTGAACAGGTTGGTTTCAAAGAAGTGTGGTTGACTTGGAGTTATATTGTGTTGTTTAAGAGTTCCCTTTATTTTTTTGAGCAGTGTATATGTTCTGAGAAAATCAACAAATCAATGAATTGCAGAGTGTTAAATACATTTAAAAAGCACACATATTCACTTAACTATTTTGCTATATTCCAGAGCAGTGGAAGCGACAGCATAATTTACAGAATAATTTAATTACAGAATAATTCAATTATTGTGGAACTGTTGATTTACTGCAGGTTCCAGTTTAGCACAATGGTGTGCTGATCATTACCTGAGTCTGGCTGCTCTGCAAACAGCCGATGCTGTTCGTGCAGAGCTCGCTGAGATCCTGAGGCGGATAGAGCTCCAGGTGTCTTCACCTGCGTTCGGCTCCAAGACCAACTGAACACCAAGCAGGTCCTACTGGCAGGCTTCTTCATGCAGGTAAAGCCATTAGACTCAGTATTCAGGCCATTAGACTCAGTATTCAGGCCATTAGACTCAGTATTCGGGCCATTAGACTCAGTATTCGGGCCATTAGATTCAGCATTCAGGCCATTAGACTCAGTATGAACGGCAGTTTCCAGTCTGGATGAGAAACTTCTTTGGTCAAGTTTTCTCATAATAAATCTTCAATGTAATACAACGAAATTTGTGCACAGTTCTTCTCACACAAGCCAGTATTTGTTAATATCCCATCAAATGCTCTTTGTAGTGTATATTTATAATGCAAACCAATGCTTGCTGTATGGGTTTCTAACTTAAAAGACCTCACAGGAATCATTAAATTTAGCTTTGACCCTAAGTGCCTGTTCCAATATCCCAGGTGGCCAGGGACATTGATGGATCAGGGAATTACTTCATTCTTACCCACAAGCACGTGGCTCAGATCCACCCTCTCTCGTGTTATGGGACTGAGCCACACAAACAGAACCTTCCAGTGGGTTGTATACCATGAGCACACGCTGTCAGAGAATAACTGCATCAGAACCATCACCCAGATTTCAGCACGAGTAAGTCTTTTTTATGAGTTTTAAACGTGGTGTTTAATGCAACAACTATTATTAATGTAATGATCCTTTAGTTTGCATTTGATGAATGCTAATATGCCAGTGAGGTTTTTACTGCTAGAGAGTTTTTACACAGAACAGTCAAACCCATCAAATCCAGTTTTGCCCTGACATTGTTTGTCATGTAGCTAATTTTCTATTCTGGTTCGTTTGTTCCATTCCTCTGTACCTTTAGAGGCTAGAGCTGGAGGTTGAACTTGAATTAATGTCTTTACTTTCAAATGGCATGTACTTTCGAATGGCATGTGATTCTAAAATTACTTTTCATGTTATTTTATTCTTCCAACACCCTTTAGAGTTCAGGAATGTATGAAAACTGGAGATAATGACAAATGAAATGTAGTCAAATATGTAGACACATTCCTTTGTGTTTATATTGAAGTGTCTAATATTCACATTTCTGTTTATTATTCGTATGAACAGGTTCATCTGCATGGCTCCTCAATACTTCTTCTACAACTTGCCCCCTAGTGAGAGTAAAGAGGTACTGCAGCACATCACAGAGCACAGCTCAGCTGCACCCCCCAAGGGCAAGAGGGAACCCCAGATCCAGAACAACACCACCCATGAAGAACAGCCTTATGAACGCTGTGTCATACAGTGACGATGGAAAAATACATAAAGACATTAACAAGTAAATGGACTTCTAGAGGCATTAGTGAGACTCAAATTAAGGAACAGGAAACGGGTATTTAAATGCTGTACTGCAGTAGCCGCGCTAGTTTGAATGCACGTGAAGCTCTAGAGACTCGCATGTTGTTTCACATGTTGTTCCAAAACTGCAGCTACAAGTTTTGGAGTGTTGTATTTGAAGGAAGAAAAACTAGGATATTTTAGTTACATGGGGAAAATGATAGTAGTACTGGCTGCATTCTCTGGTTTTCAGGGTTTTTTGTGGTTGCCATTTTTTGTTTGGGTAAAGCAAAATACTTTAAATAGATGAAACTAGATTTCTGTCAATCTGTCAGCCTACATATTTCTACATATTTATTGTAAGCTGGTATTCTGCTAATAGATGATTAGAACTTTTATAACAAATCGGCAGTTACACTTTTGGCAGTTACACTTTTGAAATTACAAAAATGTTTACAGAGTGCATCTCTGCATAACTAGAAAGAATTTGTAAGCACTAGAGATTCAACACGTAGTAACCGAGGGATCAGGGCTGTGTTATTACTAATTATTATTAAATGCAATTCGTGGTTTTATGTGGAATCAGCTTTCATGGTGTTCTGTGTGTTTGCCGCAGTTTTCGAAATGCTTTGCAATCCTTTGATAGTTTTAATAGACTGTGTGTAACTATCAATCACGTGTTGAGCATAACAATAAGAAATATACACGTTTGTATGTAGACATTTACTTGATATCTGTGCCTTTGTCGCGTTGTTTTTGAGATTCCTTTGGGCATATTTTGGAGTGCCCAAAGAAGTGGACAACCCGGCACCCGGTTGGAGTAAAGTGCCTTGATCAAGGGCACTTCAGTCATGGCCTGGCAATTGAACCCACAACCCTCCAGTCACAAGACCAGTTCCCTAATCCCCAGACCATGACTGCAATGTATATGTACACCAAGGACTAGTCAAAAACACGTGTACACTGAGGTCTAGTCAAAAACACAGATGTGTACACTGTTCTCCACAAACTGCACTCAGAAAAAGATAAAACGTTTCTTTCTGAGACTCCAGTATCTTGAAGTACGCCATGAAATTTCTTGTTTGTTGGCTTGTTTGGTGTCTTTACAGGTCTGAGTTAAATTCAGGACATGTATCCTCTCACTAATGATGACAAATCTGACCTTCCTTCGGGTCTCCAGGCCATTCTGCCAGGGTACCTGAGAAGCCCGTTTGTACATGCGGCACTCAGCTATATTAGCTGTGGCTCTGAGGACGATTTTAAGTGTAATGACAATGACTGCTGGTGTCAGTGACATTTCAGAGAAGATGAACATCTGTTTGCTAATTAGTGACTGATTCTTTGAGTCTTCTAGCTGCCTGATGAACTAGGGTGAGTTTCCTGACCACATGGTGAGTTTCATGCACTTAGTTTTAGAGGACTGTTTGTTGTAATATGAGCATTCTGTGAAACCCTTCATGCATTACATACCTCTTTATTTATATTATTATTTAACAATTCAGTTGCCCCAGGAGTTAATTAATGCAAATTATTTTCCTTTTATAATCATCAAAGTTGGCCCACTATACATTTGATGATAGACAGGTGCATTGTTTGTCATCACTGAGCACTCTGGAAATGTTCAATGATCAATTCAAAATATTCTAACATATACATAATTGAAAAGTCTCTGTTTAAATTAGTAGGCATAAGAGGTAGCCCATTCAGGCATGATACAAAAATGCATTGATGCCTACATTTGTTTTCCTTAATTCAGTTAATACACTGTAGCTTTGTTTATGGCCTATACTTCTAGGGATATAGCTAAACACATATGTTACAACCATTTCTGAACTCGATATGCCCAATTGTTGTCCACATTTAAATGAAAACATTTTGGATAAATATTTTGGATGAATGTTTTAATTACATTAAATTCTGTTCATATTCTCTTATCTCTGTCCAGTCACAGAGTTCAAATTAAATATTTAACAATGAGTCAAATGATGCAACAAATATGTAAGCTGTTGCAAAAAATAATAAATAAATACAGTACAATAAGTGCAGAACATGTACAAGTGCAAAACTCAAATGGAATTTAAATCAGACTTTTCTGCAAATAAAGAATGTTCATTAAATATTATTTTAATTAATCAATCAATCATCAGTTATTTATATAGCACCTTACACAACCAAAGTTGATCAAAGCGCTGTACACAATGGAATCAAAAATAAACTAGTATGGTCTTTTTTATAAACGTTTTTATAAACTAGTATGGTGATTTAGTCCGTGTGCAGTTGGCAATGATACCATTTGCACATAATTAGATGTTGAAAGCCATCCTAAATAAGTGTGTTTTAAGTTTGGCTTTAAATATTGGTAGATCAGTGATGGAACGTGGAACAGTAGGCAAGGCATTCCACAATTTAGGACCTGCTACTGCGAAAGATCCATCACCCCACTGCTTACACCTAGACCGTGGAACCTCCAGTAGATATTGTCCACCTGAACAAAGATCTCTGCCAGGCTGATGTAACTTTATAACGTCACCTATGTAGGGAGTCCATGGACTGCACAGAAAACAAACAGGATTTTAAACTGAATTCTAAATTTTACTGGGAGCCAGTGAAGAGAGTAAAGAACAGGAGTAATGTGATCGTGCTTGCGAGTATTAGAAGAAACCAGGCAGCTGCATTCTGAACCAGTTGCAGGCGATGGAATTTATAAGATTAGTCTATTTTGATTATTTTTCACTGATACACTTTACTGTCTCTTAATATAAAATATTAGTCAAAATTATACTGCTGGATTAAAACTAAAAAAGTCTGTTTCTTAGCATTTGATTTTCAAATCAAGGCAATTTTAAAACTGTCCACTAGACGGCGCAATGGTGTAACCAGTGTCCTAAAAAAGTTCAATATTGAAGGTACAAAAATAAATTAAAATATCCTGTGGATTAGGAAACTGGAAGACACCACAGAAACATCCTGGCACAATAAATATGTCCATATCTTCATACTACATTTGGTAAAATACTACCACTTGATGTGATGTTAATAGATATTCAAATAGATGTGACATATTCTAAAACTATATACAGTCATATTTTGCAACAGCTATTTCAGTTTAATATATCTAATAACTGATGGACACAGTAATAATTCAGGATTTAAATGAGGTTTATCGTACTAACAGAAAATGTGCAATATGCATTAAAACAAAATTTGACAGGTGCAAAAGTACGGGCACCTCAACAGAAAAGTGACATTAATATTTAGTAGATCCTCCTTTTGCAAAAATAACAGCCTCTAGTCGCTTCCTGTAGGTGTTATTGAGTTCCTGGATCCTGGATAAAGGTATTTTTGACCATTCCTCTTTACAAAACAATTCCAGTTCAGTCAAGTTTGATGGTCGCCGAGCATGGACAGCCCGCTTCAAATCATCCCACAGATGTTCAATGATCTTCAGGTCTGGGACTGGGATGGCCATTCCAGAACATTGTAATTGTTCCTCTGCATGAATGCCTGAGTAGATTTGGAGCGGTGTTTTGGATCATTGTCTTGCTGAAATATCCATCCCCGGCGCAACTTTGTGCCAGGATGTTACGAATATAATCTTGTATGCGGACGATATTGTTCTGTTCACCCACGGAAAAAGTAAAACAGAAGTGGCCATAAAATTAACAGAAGAACTGAAAAAGGTTATGGTCTGGTTACAAAATTGTTGTCTTACACTAAATTTGGAAAAGACAGTTACAATGTACTTTGAAAACAGATACAAATGTTCTAATTATTCAGATATTTATATAAATAGGGAAAAAATAAAAAATGTAAATAGCTTTAATTATTTAGGTGTTACTCTTGACTCATCTTTAACTTTTAAAAATCATGTAAAAAAACTGTGCAAGTCTTTGAATCTTAACTTGGTAAATTTTAGGTATATTAGAGGATCTCTCTCTACGGAGGCATCACATATGTACTTAAATTCTATGATTCTCTCACGTTTTCAATACTGTATGACAAGTTGGTCGCAGGCTAGTAAAACAGTCTTAAAGCCTTTGGAATTAATTTTTAAAAGTGCTATAAAAATTCATGATAAAAAATCTAGACAATATCACCAATGTCATATTCTTTCTAAATATAATTTTCTTAGTTTTGACAATTTAATAATCTATGCAAATATTTGTCTACTTTTTAAAATCATCTATGGAGTAGCTGCGCCTCCTCTAAGAAGGTTTATAACATTGAGCTCAGAAAAAACAGCTCGAGTCACAAGAGCAACCTCAAGAGGAGAGTGCAGCATCCCAAAATATAGGACCTCCTTTGCTAAATCTGCGTTCTCAGTTGTTGCCATGAGTCACTGGAATACTTTGCCAAATGAGATTATAACATGTAAAAGTTTCCCAACGTTCGCACATCTGACAAGGAAATGGCTCTTATCCAAACAAGTTTGCACCCATTAGTTACGACGTGTGAGTGAGAGGTTTGTCTGGGAAAGTTTCATGATGTACAGGTGTGTGTATGTGAACAAATTAGTGTTTTGTGATAACTGGAGGATTTTTTGTAAGTTTTATGAATGGTGTAATTGACAGATGAATTTTATATGTTGTATGCCCGTATTTATGTTTAACGGTTTCTGTCATCCACTAAACAGTATTTTTCTGTATTCTGTCTAAACATCAACCTGTCCAGAGACTACAGGTGGAAATTAGCATATTGCTACAACCTGGCACACTACATTTCTCCGGATTTTTAGGTTAATGTATTTGTTGTGCATTGTCTCTGATGAATAAAAAAAAACAAAACAAAACAAAAACTTCAACTTGGTCACTGATTCTTGAACATTATTCTCAAGAATCTGCTGAAACTGAGTGGAATCCATGCGACCCTCAACTTTAACAAGATTCCCGGTGCTGGCATTGGCCACACAGCCCCAAAGCATGATGGAACCTCCACCACATTTTACAGTGGGTAGCAAGTGTTTTTCTTGGAATGCTGTTTTTTTGCCACCATGCATAACACCTTTTTGTATGACCAAACAACTCAATCTTTGTTTCATCAGTCCACAGGACCTTCTTCCAAAATGAAACTGGCTTGTACAAATGTGCTTTTGCATACCTCAGGCGACTCTGTTTGTGGCGTGCTTCCAGAAACGGCTTCTTTCGCATCACTCTCCCATACAGCTTCTCCTTGTGCAAAGTGCGCTGTATTGTTGACCGACGCACAGTGACTCCATCTGCAGGAAGATGATGCTGCAGGTCTTTGGAGGTGGTCTGTGAAATGGTCTTCCATTTCCTTACTATGTTCCTCACAGTGGAAACTGACAGGTTAAATCTCTGAGACAACTTTTTGTATCATTCCCCTGAACAACTATGTTGAACAATCTTTGTTTTCAGATCATTTTGAGAGTTGTTTTGAGAAGCCCATCATGATCTCCTATTCAGAGGAGATTCAAATAGGAGAACAACTTGCAAGTGGCCATCTTAAATACCTTTTCTCATGACTGGATACACCTGGCTATGAAGTTCAAAGCTCAATGAGGTGCTTCAATAAGTCATTTAAAAAGTAGTTAGCAGTGTACAAATCAAGAAAATGATAAGGGTACCCATACTTTTGCACCTGTCAAATTTTGTTTTAATGCATATTGCACATTTTCTGTTAGTACAATAAACCTCATTTCAATCCTGAAATATTACTGTGTCCATCAGTTATTAGATATATGAAACTGAAATAGCTGTTGCAAAAACCCAAATTTTGATTACAACAAACGATTAAGATGAATAGGGATGTCCAAACTTTTTCATATGACTGCACCTACAAATGTTTCCCATAAAGCAGCATATGAGCATGTATCTCTAAATATGAGAATACAACAAAAAGCAGTGTATTATATAAACCATTTGATCATATGCTCGTGTTTAATTGGCAAGTAGTAAAAATAGCTTAAATGCACCAATACTCACACAGTGCACATATATACCACACATAAAGCCAAGAGAGCCAAATATATATCTTTCCACTATACACCATACACATATACAGTATAAGACAAAAAGATTTTACACTTATTTAAATGTTAACCTGTGCAAATATGCATGGTTAATATACATGTCACATAGGGCCACGCCCCCCTCTCTAGCTGTCACTCCGGTACTGTTCAATGTGCCTGTGTTCTCCTCGTCTGTTTATCCCGCCCTGTTTCTATGCTTTCCCTCTGTCTGTCACACCCCTGTCGGTGTTCTCTCCTGCTGTCAGTCCTGTCCATGTCTTCTGTGTAACCTTGTTTAGATCCATTCCCCAGTTAGTACGGTCCGTGTCTTCTGTGTAACCTTGTTTAGATCCGTTCCCCAGTTAGTCCAGTCCATGTCTTCTGTGTAACCTTGTTTAGATCCATTCCCCAGTGAGTCCAGTCCGTGTCTTCTGTTGTTCAGCTCAGGTGTTTCTAGTTTGTCTTGATGTGTTTGGTACTTGTACTCCCTGTGTTTCAGTCCCTTTTTGGAAGTCATTGTGGTGGTAATCCTGGTTGTGTGTTTATCTGCCTTGTTCTGAGTTCTTGTATTTGTTTTATCCTCTGTCTTTTGTTGTCCGAGTTATCCGGTCTGGTTGTTAGTTCTTGATTTGTGATAGCCTCGTTACCCTCGTATCCTCTATGTTAGCACTCCAGCTATAAAACCCTGCTCTCCTCAGCATTTGTGTCCGCTTCTTAGCTCTCAGTCGTTACAATACATTTTAAAATGCATTGTATTTATTTCCTTTCTAAGCTTTTTGCCTTGTGGCATTCATTGACACAATCAATGAGGGATTATCTAATGTTTTTGAATTACAATAATGAATGGTTACTGGAACAAAAAATCTACATGGATTTGGCAAGGGTGTATCAAATATTGCCTAAAATGGAATACATAACCTGGAGGAGCAGTTATGGCCAGTTGACACCTCTGTGAATCACCCCTGATATTGGGTGTAGTCTAAAATCCATGCCCAAAATACAGGTTTTATTTTGAGAAGGGAGAGTCAGTGACACATAAAAATACTGGCTGTAAAATTTAATCATTCATTTATACAACAATCAGCAGGTTGTCCATCACTGCAGGAGATGCTCCATGCGCTGGTTGATAAATGAGAAGCCAGCAAAGGCACCCTGGTCGGTTAAGCCAAACACACCTTTCTCACACATGGACAGGCGGTCATTTAAAAATTCCTGCTCGCAGTCGCTAGAGTCACTGGATGATTTCTGTGGTTGGAGGAGAATGGAAGCAAATCACATGATGAACAGAGGCTGCATTTCAGTATCTGTATTTTTGCAATTTGCTCTATGAGCATACAGTATGAAAAGTAAAAAATAAAAAAAAAACAGGAATGAGAGATGACTGTAAGAAATGGAAAGAAAGCTCATACCACTTTTGGCACGTAAGGGGGTTTGATTTCTCTTCTCTCCAGATCAGCCCAGTTAATGATCTCAAAGAATGAGTGACCTCTGATATTCCCCACAACACCCAGTCTATGAGAAGGGTCTCGCTCAAACAGCTTTGTTCATGGAAGAAAACCAAAAGCAAGAATATTATTCATAATAGAAATATCTCAGTGTGTCTCCTTTCTAAGTGCATAATAGCAGAACTCTATTCATGTCTTGGTTGTGAAGTATTATTAGTATTATTACTATTATTAATGTGTCATCAGGTGTGGTTTTGTGCATGCTTACTCGCTCTAGCAGGTCTCTGGTATCCAGTGTTATACTGTCAGGGAATTCAGGTGTGTCCGTAAGGATGGACTCATAAAGATCATCTACCTCATCACCATTGAATGGAGGCTGACCAATCACCATCCCATACAGGAGCACACCAAATGACCACCAGTCCACAGAAAAAGTATACTGCTGACCCAGAATGATCTACACAGACACACACACATTCAGGGCATACTGAGTTACATTGACATTGCTACAGGTGAGAACATTCAATGTCAAATTAATTTGATGCCATCTCATACCTCAGGGGCCATGTAGTATGGTGTCCCACAGATGGATGTGGCACGATTGTCACCAAAAATATTCTCCTTACACAGTCCAAAATCCGCTATCTTTATGTGACCATCTCTGTCTAGCATGACATTTTCCAACTTGAGATCTCTAATGCAGGAGAGAATTACAAAAATGTGGCAAAAATGTGGTTTAGTAGACAAGAACAGTAAAGGTGAAAGTACAGAATGTCAATTTAGCTTTGTTTGTGTGTGTAACCTGTGGATGACGCCTTTTCCATGGAGGAACTGCAGTCCACACACAATTTCAGCTGCATAGAATCTGGAAGGAAGAAACAAACCAGGAGCCATCAGACCACACTATAATTACACACACCTACGTTTATATTTATATAAGGCATACAAAAAACATCATTGTGTGTGTGTGTGTTGCCTCACGTGGCTCTGTAGAGGTCAAAGGATCCTTCCTCCTGTATGTGGAAGTTCAGGTCACCTCCAGTCAGGTACTCCATTACGAAGTACAAGTATTCCTAACATGCAGACAATGCCATAAACACTTTGGTATGAGTACAAGCAGAATTACTGACTCAACAATCATTTAAATACCACAGTGATTCCATGAAGTATAAGTTACAGTAAACAGTTGTGACAATGCCTGGTGTGGTTAATTACTGCCTACACAAAAGTGTCCTGCTGGACATCCCATTACTATTGACTGAGAGGTGGAGGAACTGTATAATATAACCTTTCATTTGTTCTTTACTACCTTGGTCTGAAAAGAGGAGTAAAGGTGCGTTAGGAAGGGACAGTCCCAGGCCAGCGCCAGCACCCGCTTCTCCACCATGGTGGACTCTACATCCTCATCCATCAGCACCACATCTTTCCTCAAGGCTTTCAAGGCAAACCACTCCTCACTGCCCTTAAGTTCTGCCAGAAAAACCTGAGCAGGGACCAAGGGAGAGAAATAGACAAACAGACCAGAGTGAAAGAAAACACACACACACACACACACACACATCCATGAAATATGAAGATTTGATGGAATAGTGTTTGTTTGGTCTATTCTTGTGGAGATAGTATTTAATAATAGAAGGGCAAAAGGACAGACATGTAAAAATGATAAGACACAGAGTCAGTGCGTGTGTGGAGGACGCGGGAGCAGTGTGACGGGGAAGACTCTACCTTGCCAAAGGCTCCCTTGCCCAGTACACTGTGGAAGGTGAAGTGCTCCGCAGTGATGAGTGTCTGGTGGCTGATCCGGGACAGGGGGCGAGGACTCGAACCCTCACACAGACCACCATATGGAGACACGTCTACAGAGATATACAGTACATTTTTACACATCCAGACTCACCTGGCTGACTTGGGTGAGTGCCTCAGCCAGTAGTTTCTGGCTGATGCTACACAGATTAGCCACTTTAGATTGGCACTTGTGATGAACATTCATGCCACAGTCCGAGGACATTTTGACAATCAGAAACACAAAGACATACACATATTCTAACCCAACCCATGCACGTAATCTCTCGCTCACCCTCACACTTTCATCTCCAAGAAGAAACATTTGAAGTGAAGCTTAAATCAAAATATATTAATAGTTGTAAGTTCAAGTGCATATAGTTATTTTTTTGTAATAATTTTTTTCCATCATTGGGTGAATTACAAAGGCAGCCCTGCTCTTCCCTACAGAGATACATGTGACACCATATGCCCTGTGGCAGGAGACGCCAGAAGTAATGCAAAGCGTAAGCTCAGAGGGGATAGAGCTTTTTCCATTGCTGCTCCTAGATCAGCATTTCTCAAAGTGAGAAGCCCCACTAGTGGGGCGCATGGGTATTGCAGGTGGGGCGCAAGCAATTGGAAGAAATGAACCTTTTTAAGTTCTGAACCGTTTTAATGCCTGTTCGTCTTGCATAAGCCCCGGATGTTTAAAATGTCTGCGGAACAGTGTGAACCAGGGCTAGATTCGGCCCTTTAATGAATTTGTACCGGTCCAATTACATTCGCCACCCCCCCATTTGTATTTTATTACCATTTTGTTTGGGTTATATGGGACAGGTGGGGCATGGAATAAACAACCTACCAACCTACCACTGCATGTTAGACAAGCCCCTTCACTGCCCATTTTTAAAACAAGTCTTAAAACTCACTTTAATTCATTGGCTTTAAACACAGCATGAGACTGTATATTTTTAGTTTTTACTGCTTTAGTTTAATTCTTTGATTTGATTCCTTTTACCGCTTTAGTTAATATTTTTTATCCATTTTTTGTTATTATTTGTTTTATTTCTAATGTTCTATTCTTATGTACAGCACTTTGTTTCGGCTGCCGTTCTTAAAGTGCTCTATAAATAAAGTTGAGTTGAGTTATATGAAAATAACTATTGAACATGTTGATATCAGCAAATTACAATATGTTAACTTGAGATTCACCTAGAGATGGGTTGTAGGAGACCTCAATCTGATCAAGGACAACGGGGAGGTCCTCCTCCCAGTCCTCATCCAGAACGCTGTTATTCAAAGGTACTACTGCAAAAATGATTTTTTCAAGAAGCCATAATTAAATATTACATGAAAGTAACAGGTGAATGTTTTTCATCTGAATTGTGTTAATGTGCGCTTGTCTGATATGAATAGCTATTGAACACGTTGATGTCAGCAAATTATGAAATATGTTATCAAATTGATATTCTGTATGAATGTGTCTTGGTCACCTAGAGATGGGTTATAGGAGTCCTTAGTCTCGTCCAGGAGAACGAGGAGCAGCTCCTTACAGGCCTCATCCAGAATACTGTTATTCAGAGAGACCTCAATCTGATCAAGGCCAACGGGGAGGTCCTCCTCCCAGTCCTCCTCCAGAACGCTGTTATTCAAAGGTGCTACTGCAAAAATGATTTTTTCAAGAAGCCATAATTAAATATTACATGAAAGTAACAGGTGAATGTTTTTCATCTGAATTGTGTTAATGTGTGCTTGTCTGATATGAATAGCTATTGAACACGTTGATGTCAGCAAATTATGAAATATGTTATCAAATTGATATTCTGTATGTGTCTTGGTCACCTAGAGATGGGTTATAGGAGTCCTCAGTCTCGTCCAGGAGAACGAGAAGCAGCTCCTTACAGGCCTCATCCAGAATACTGTCATTCAAAGGTGCTACTGCAAAAATGATTTTTTCAACAAGTCCTAATTACATATTACAATGTTTTTTAGCTGAACTGTGTTAATATAAGCATTAGATAAGCAGTAGATATATGCAACATATAGCCTGGTGCGGCTTATACAACATTTTCCATTAAAAAAAAACTTGGTAGGTGCGGCTTATATTGAGGTGCGCTCTATAGTCCAGAAAATACACAACCCATAAAAAATCCCTTTAAAGACTTTTTCTAATCAATAAATATACAAAGCCAAGCAGAAAGACACAAATGTAATTGAATCGTTATTATTTTATTTATATTGAGACTATCACTATTTGTGGACCTAGGTTTGTTGGTATGTTGCCATAGCAACACCACTGACTTCATAAAAATGAACCTGTCAAATTATCAGATTCTTTTTCTATTTTTCACTTATTGGTTTTACCAATAAACACCAAATTCAGCTGTGTTAAAAGAACAAAATAAGCCCCAAAATATGCCCCAAAATAAGGTGTCACCATTGTACTCATTTACTCACTCAAGCCATGGGTGTTGTCGGTCTCCTGTTTTAATTCTGTTCCTCCGTATACCTCCTCTGTGTCTGTGTCCAAATCTTCTTGGGTGCCACAGCACCAGCACCAGAGAAAACTCCTTTTAATATCTTCCCACATCATTGTTTTTACACAGACTGATATGGAATTATACTGTACATGCAATTATATATATACCCTCATTTGTTGTGCCGTCGTTATGACGACAGAGCAGGTATTATGACGTCATGTGTATGTTGTATGTGTATGTTGCATGTTCTTCAAGAGGCTGTGCCTCTTGCCAGGCTGCCATTGCAAATAAGAAAGCTGTTCTTAATGATTTGCCTGGTTAAATAAAGGTTAAATAAAAAAATATAATATATAAAATAAAAAATAAATAAATGTGGAATTATGGGAATATATATATATATATATATATATATATATATATATTATTTTTTTTTTTATTGAAGTAAAAAAATAATCAATTACAATAAAAATGGCATCAAGATAAAGTACTTTTACCAGTTTGAACGTAGACCACAACAGGTTATTACAATATATTAAAATATAGAATATAAACAAATATTTTTAATATAAATAAACAAAAAAAACCCACAAGAGATATAACTTGTGGACGAGGGATCATCTGAAAGTTTTAGTTCATTAATAGTATGATACAGTTCTATTGCCTGTTTATTATCCATCAACTTCACAGATGCTAAAAAGTGAGCTCTTTTTGAAATGTGAGAAAGGATTGGCAAATCTTTTAAAAATGACATTTGTCACAGTCCTCAGTTTGACTGTGGGGACAGTTAGCGTGTGGGAGCTAGCGGAGAACAATACTGATAGCAGCATCGGAAGACCACTTCAAAAACACCGACGTACAACTCGACCGAAGTATTTCATCATGTTTGAGTCCATGGGCGGTTTGTTAATCGCCCTAATTAACAAACCGCCACTTTCTACAACTCCCATGGTGGGCGCAGAGGAGTGGACAGGAGAGAGAGAGATGGATAAATCTCTGGTTAATATCACCTACGGTAGTGATTTAACAGTCTTATCTCTTCTGTGAACGAGTGAATACAGCACGTACTCGTTTCAGCTGCAGCTCGCTCACTTAGGCTCATATATTCGGCGGATATTTGCGTTTCGCCGCGAAAGAAGGAAATAAAAAAACATTAAACAGGGCTCTCAAGTCTCACGCATTGAGCGTGTGACACACGCATTTGACCGTCTTCACACGCTCACACGCCACACTTCCGATTTCACACGGCGAGAAAAAAAAATCTAGTTTATTTACCTCCGATCCATATCTATCTACCTACATAAGTCATGTGACTGCCACACCATTTTAAGGTGAAATATTAGCAAGCTTCATGCTTTAGTTGTGGGAATATAAGCAAAGACGGGTGCGAGTTTCAAGTCATTTGTTGATGTGTTTAATTTGTGTTGTGCTTTAACCTTTTCTTACCTTAGCGCAGCGTGTTCGTTGATTGCAAAAGAAAACATTACCAGTCTTGTCTTTAGCCTTTTATTAAAAAATACACATATGCCTATTAATTAATTTAATACAGAGATCTCTGGAGAGCTCACATACCCTAATCATGTCACCCCATGTGCAGCTCTGAAGCTGTCTGCTCTCTTCACCATTATATATGCTTTCCTCTAAACATAGGAGCTGCACATTCCATAGTTCAACCTACAGCTGTCTCTATTCTGGAAGCGAGGTCTTACTACCTGGCCTCACCACATAAGGCCACAGTGAGCCTTCTCTTACACATCCCATTTTAGCCTACTGCAAACGCATGGAGTATTGGAAGTGGCACACAAGCGCTTACACCGTCATTCTAGCAACTTGATCCTTAATATAATGTAAGCAAAACATATAGTGATTAATAATAGAGATTTGATTAATACTTTATGACTATTCAAAATATATAAATTATGATAAGCTGTTGATTCAATACTGTAATGTAAACAAACTATGAAGGGATTAAGATGACAATCACAACATTTGCCACCATTATTGTCATGCTAGTGTAGTTTGTCTTTTGCATGGATGCAGTTTACAACTTTACGCCCAAAATTGTTTGCTGGTTATTGGTCAGATTTATCTAGCGTTCATGGCTAGATCTACCAATAGCATTGGAATAACCTTTTTTCTGTGCTTTTCTGGCCATTTGGCTGAAGTTGAGATTTAGTTCATTACCCCTTGCACCTGTAAAAGTTAGGTTTTCTCTGTTATATTGTACTTATCAGAGTGTACAACACTCTTATATTGTACTTATCGTACAATACTGTAACGTTCTGCACAAGGCAGAACAGGGAGGCGGACACAAACGCTGAGGAGAGCGAGATTTATTAAGGGAAATTCCATAGACAGAGTCGAAGTGACGGGCATGGGTCATAACGGGTAGGCAGTCAGGACACGAAATACGGACAGACATAGCGAACACAACAAGGAAGACTCACGGAACAGCAGCACTGGGGCGAACAGGCAAAACACAGAGAAAAACAAAAAGACCGACAACTAGACCTGGGAGACACAGGGACTAATATACACAGGACTAAACTAGGGACAGGTGATGACAATGACACAGGGGCGTGGTAACTAACAAGGGATTCATAAAACTAACGAGCAGGGCGAGACAAACAGGCAGGGAACACGGACATGAGGGAACCCAGAGTGACAGCTACGAGAGGGGGCGTTGCCCTACGTGACAAATACATAGACATATCCTCAATAATATTTGATAACCGTGACATTGTATATTGTGTTTATTTGTATGTTTGTTCACATAGTATATAACTGAACAGTATTTTTGACACTGGAGCAAAGACCAGTGCTTCAATAACTGACTACATACACAGTGTGGACTGAAGTAGGTGAATAAAAATATATATATTTCCCAAACTATGATGAATTAAAATGTAGTTTGTTATGCTATTGTATTATCATTGTCACTGGCATTTAATTCCCTAAGTCACATTATCACATTAATAATGGCACTGCCAACATTAGTAACCAGAAGCCAGGGAGCTACTTGCTAGGGGTGTGGCGAGCCATGGTATTGGGTTAACGAGATGAAATTTTTCTTTAATATATTAATTTCAAAATTGAAATACATGATTGAAAATATTTTATTTGACTAAAACTCACAAAATGCAAAACAGCAGGTGAATTTTGTAAGTAATCATCTTGCAACAGATGTCAATAAATGTTTACTCTGGTTATGAATTATGTATGGTTCCAATTAACCATATGCAGTAAATACAGAACATTATGCAGGTACTGCAGTCGGTTTTACCATAAACTGAACAACTTCTCTCTTAAGACCTTTCCCTAATCTGAATTCTCTTTTTTTCCATTGGAACTTTGGCTTTATATTTAAAAATGCATAGGATGTGCCATTTTGCGACTGGAGCTTTTAGTGTTCAAGGTGCATGGATTTGACTGTATACTAATGTTTAGTTTTGAACCTGGTACAGGCTTGTCATCCTGTGTCTTGTTGCTCTTCCTATAGTCAAAAACAAGTTTGGGATTCCCAGTGCATCTGAACTGTACATTTTTGATGAAAGTGACACGGCAGTGGAGGAAGACATCCTTCTTGAACTGATGGAGGCCAATCCTGACTTATGCCTGACAGTACGTGACAGTGAGTCTGATGAAGGTAGGTTTTGTTAGAATTTGCATTGTAGTCAGTATAATCATGCTACCAGCATTAGTTTGCAAATGTACGTTTGATTATAAGCATCCCATTCTTGCTATACAAAGCCACAGCTTGCTATGTCAAAGTTGTATATATTTTTCTGAAAAAAATTAACTTTGCAGTTTAGATTATTTTTCTTTCACTCCATGACCCAAAAGTGCATATTTGGTGTACTGTATTTTAACTGTAAATTACTGTTCATAAAATAATGACCAGTATTGTCACGTATGTGTCAGAGTACAAGAGGACATGTTTATTTATTTTTTTAAATTGCTTTTTCTTTAAAGGAGGATTCCGTCCCGTAAACAGAAGGAGAAGTATGCCCTGGGGATCATTACACTTTTTCCTTCACTGAAGGATCCTTTTTCTCCAAAGGGCTATGTAAGTTTAAAGTACTTATTTTCAGAAATTATACCAGTTTTACATAGAGACAGAACTCTTAAGTGTCATTAGGGGAAAGCATTGTGCTCAGTTTGAATAGAAGTGAATAGGGAAATTGACTTGTAATGTAACAATAGCTCATTGAGACACCAGGCAGGCTAAGCTAGTTAACATAGCAAGCTCAGTAAAGTTTATCAGATTTTAATCTGTGATAAAAGATCAATGAATGATGGAACTATGTCATTTTTTTTATTAACAGGAGCATTTCTATGATTGCGAAAAGAGCACAGGATATTTAGCATGGCGGCTGAAGACCATGTCCAGGAATAAATCTCAACAATCAGTTAAGGCAACCACAGTGTCACAAGCACAAGGAACAAATCACAGAAGATCAGTAGCATCAGTGCCTGAGCACCTTGATGGAGATGCCTGCCAGGAAGCTCTATCATTTCTTGTTCATTGTCATGATGAACCAAAAGTATTGAAGATGAAGATGTCCTTTGAACATCACCAGAACCTAGTGCATGACTCACAGAGAACGACAGATGTCCTAAAAACATTCCCACGTTTTTTAGATGTCAAAGGACTAGTGAGTTGTGCATTGGTTTTTAAAATCCAGGCTTTCATTTGGTTTGGCTGTTTACAGTGCATTGACCACTGATACATTTGTATGTGTATTTGATCAACAGCTGAATCAAGATTTTGTGCTGCTGTTTGGTGAGGAAACGTCCTCCAGGTTGCTTGAGAAGTGGGACACAACCTTCAAGCCGAAGGTTATCGAAGAGTCCAAACACCTGACTAAGTCAACCGAGCTGCACCGACTTCTAAATGCTGCTGAGAAACATGACACCAGTAAGTAAGATAGTCTTGGTATCTAGTCAGTTGGCTAGTGTTATGTATTTTTTATGTCTAACTGATGGCGAGTTATTGTTTGTGTCTCCCGCCTCATGCAGGCTTTAGAAGAGCTGGACTATCTAACGGCTCTGGATAATGATGGGAACCTGTCTGAGATTGCAGTGATTATGTCTGAGTTGCCTCTGGAACCGCAGATGGCTAAGAGTCTGCTGGCCTCCTGCGAGTTTGACTGTGCGAGTGAGGTGCTAACCATTGCTGCCATGTTAACAGGTAATGTCATTCATTCTAACAGGCAAGAATAATGTGTAAGCCAAGTATTTTCACCCCACTGTCTATCCATCTATACATGAACCATTTTGACAAACCACCTTATTATTGTTTTGTTTTTCTATACATCTGCATATCAGTGACTACATCTTTCATTATAGTGAAACTAATTCATCTGTTTAGTTAGGAGAAAAGATCCTGGTACTGTTTAGTTTTTGTGTTTGGTTGTCAGCATCTTTTTAAACTAGACTCACACCTCAACTGGTAGTACAGGTAGGGCAAGCTAGGACAACACCTAGCAATGTCAGGGGTTTTATTCCTAGAGATATACAGCGTATGTTTGTACTGATATATGTAATTCATGTCAGTTGCTCTGAAAAAAGCATCTGCCAAATACGGAAATCTTAAATCACATTTTGCTATAACATACATTCTCTTCTGTGGAGCGGTAGTAGGGCTGCCAGATATGAACATTGAGGTTACCTTCATTAGGACCGGCATTTTGACACCTTATTGAACATGTTGGTTCATGATAAAAAGACACATTTTTCACCCTGCTGTATAAACTGTTTCATCCAGATACTTCTCACTCTATGTAGCTCATGTCAGTGTTGCAGACATGATAAATTAAACTGACTGAATTGACTGAATCCATGGTTTATGAAGTGTCCTATCCTCTTGCAGCTCCATCTTGCTTCCTGGCCCCTCCTCCTTATCAATGTGTACAACGCCTACAAACACAGCCAGCACAGCTCACGTGAGTCACGTGAGAATTAAAACACACCAGACTCATTAACATATCAAACCCAGAATGTGAACTAAATGTGTATTGTTAGTAAACATATTCACTTCCATTTACTAAGACCTATTTTATATTTGACTCTTTCAGTGTGTTTATTGAACGTTCTAAGCACCCCAAACATTTATTATATCAAATGTAGTGGTGGGACTTTAACGCATTAATTTCGATTAATTAATTACAGGAAAACTAACAAACTAAAAAAATTAATGCATTTTAACACATTTAACGCATGAGACACTTTTGCACCATGGAATGTTTCTCAGTGCACGAGTTCCAGACATACAGATTATATGGACGCACAATAAGATGAGCATGATGGAGATGACTGAAGAGGCTACGCTGGTGGATGGGAAATTTAAATATAAGAAACTTCCAGATGGAAGTACAAACACAAATAGTGTTATTTACACTTTATGTAGGAAGGAGTTCGCTTATCACAGGAGCACTTCCACCCTTCATTACCACCTCAACGCAAAACATGTTGGGGCTAACACGCAGGTCAGTAATGATAACTTAGCTGATAAATGTATTCCTAGTACGAGCAAACAGTGTCGCCAGTCAACACTCGACCACATGTCAGGGTTCAAATTAAGAAACAAAATTGACCAATTCACTGGCGAGATGGATTGCTGTGGACTGTAGAGCGCTCTCTGTGGTCGAAGGCTTAAGTAAGACGCGGCAAGTATGAATGTTTCCGCCGTTCGCGGAGGTTGGACCTCTATTAGCAACAAGAATTATCTTGGTGTGACAGCTTATATTATAGATGATGAATGTGAAGTCGGTTCACATAAGGGTCACTTTGAATGTTGTGTCACCATACCATATCAGTTCTGGCCAAATTTGATGATGTGTTTCTTGTATCTATAATTTTTACAAAGTTTAGTTTCTTAATAGAAATTTTAGATTTTTCTTAGTTTCTTCCATAACCAATACTGATGCATCTTATGTTGCTGTTTGTTGACCAAGCTGACTAGCACTAATAACTAAAACATACCGCAAGCAAGTGTGTTGTGCTACTACAATTCTCTATTTTTAAACCATTCAAAAACTGGAGCAGTTTGTCCTGACAAAGCAACCTGAAACTTCAAACTACAAAGAAAACAGACCAAATCATAATGAACATACATTGACCATTGTAACAAAAAATATGTCTTTTGATATTAATTGTCTTATTTTCTTAAAATAAAGGGAACACATCCAAATAACACATCCTAGATCTGAATGAATGAAATATTCTCATTGAATACTTTGTTCTGTACAAAGTTGAATGTGCTGACAACAAAATCACACAAAAATCATCAATGGAAATCAAATTTATTAACCAATGGAGGCCTGGATTTGGAGCCACACACAAAATTAAAGTGGAAAAACACACTACAGGCTGATCCAACTTTGATGTAATGTCCTTAAAACAAGTCAAAATGAGGCTCAGTATTGTGTGTGGCCTCCACGTGCCTGTATGACCTCCCTACAACGCCTGGGCATGCTCCTGATGAGGTGGCGGATGGTCTCCTGAGGGATCTCCTCCCAGACCTGGACTAAAGCATCCGCCAACTCCTGGACAGTCTGTGGTGCAATGTGACGTTGGTGGATGGAGCATGATATCCCAGATGTGCTCAATCGGATTCAGGTCTGGGGAACGGGCGGGCCAGTCCATAGCTTCAATGCCTTCATCTTGCAGGAACTGCTGACACACTCCAGCCACATGAGGTCTAGCATTGTCCTGCATTAGGAGGAACCCAGGGCCAACCGCACCAGCATATGGTCTGACAAGGGGTCTGAGGATCTCATCTTGGTACCTAATGGCAGTCAGGCTACCTCTGGTGAGCACATGGAGGGCTGTGCGGCCCTCCAAAGAAATGCCACCCCACACCATTACTGACCCACTGCCAAACCGGTCATGCTGAAGGATGTTGCAGGCAGCAGATCGCTCTCCACGGCGTCTCCAGACTCTGTCACGTCTGCCACGTGCTCAGTGTGAACCTGCTTTCATCTGTGAAGAGCACAAGGCGCCAGTGGCGAATTTGCCAATCCTGGTGTTCTCTGGCAAATGCCAAGCGTCCTGCACGGTGTTGGGCTGTGAGCACAACCCCCATCTGTGGACGTCGGGCCCACATACCGTCCTCATGGAGTCGGTTTCTAACCGTTTGTGCAGACACATGCACATTTGTGGCGTGCTGGAGGTCATTTTGCAGGGCTCTGGCAGTGCTCCTCCTGTTCCTTCTTGCACAAAGGCGGAGTTAGCGGTCCTGCTGCTGGGTTGTTGCCCTCCTACGGCCTCCTCCACTCCTCCTCCCTTTATTTTTTTGAGCAGTGTATATGTTCTGAGAAAATCAACAAATCAATGAATTGCAGAGTGTTAAATACATTTAAAAAGCACACATATTCACTTAACTATTTTGCTATATTCCAGAGCAGTGGAAGCGACAGCATAATTTACAGAATAATTTAATTACAGAATAATTCAATTATTGTGGAACTGTTGATTTACTGCAGGTTCCAGTTTAGCACAATGGTGTGCTGATCATTACCTGAGTCTGGCTGCTCTGCAAACAGCCGATGCTGTTCGTGCAGAGCTCGCTGAGATCCTGAGGCGGATAGAGCTCCAGGTGTCTTCACCTGCGTTCGGCTCCAAGACCAACTGAACACCAAGCAGGTCCTACTGGCAGGCTTCTTCATGCAGGTAAAGCCATTAGACTCAGTATTCAGGCCATTAGACTCAGTATTCAGGCCATTAGACTCAGTATTCGGGCCATTAGACTCAGTATTCGGGCCATTAGATTCAGCATTCAGGCCATTAGACTCAGTATGAACGGCAGTTTCCAGTCTGGATGAGAAACTTCTTTGGTCAAGTTTTCTCATAATAAATCTTCAATGTAATACAACGAAATTTGTGCACAGTTCTTCTCACACAAGCCAGTATTTGTTAATATCCCATCAAATGCTCTTTGTAGTGTATATTTATAATGCAAACCAATGCTTGCTGTATGGGTTTCTAACTTAAAAGACCTCACAGGAATCATTAAATTTAGCTTTGACCCTAAGTGCCTGTTCCAATATCCCAGGTGGCCAGGGACATTGATGGATCAGGGAATTACTTCATTCTTACCCACAAGCACGTGGCTCAGATCCACCCTCTCTCGTGTTATGGGACTGAGCCACACAAACAGAACCTTCCAGTGGGTTGTATACCATGAGCACACGCTGTCAGAGAATAACTGCATCAGAACCGTCACCCAGATTTCAGCACGAGTAAGTCTTTTTTATGAGTTTTAAACGTGGTGTTTAATGCAACAACTATTATTAATGTAATGATCCTTTAGTTTGCATTTGATGAATGCTAATATGCCAGTGAGGTTTTTACTGCTAGAGAGTTTTTACACAGAACAGTCAAACCCATCAAATCCAGTTTTGCCCTGACATTGTTTGTCATGTAGCTAATTTTCTATTCTGGTTCGTTTGTTCCATTCCTCTGTACCTTTAGAGGCTAGAGCTGGAGGTTGAACTTGAATTAATGTCTTTACTTTCAAATGGCATGTACTTTCGAATGGCATGTGATTCTAAAATTACTTTTCATGTTATTTTATTCTTCCAACACCCTTTAGAGTTCAGGAATGTATGAAAACTGGAGATAATGACAAATGAAATGTAGTCAAATATGTAGACACATTCCTTTGTGTTTATATTGAAGTGTCTAATATTCACATTTCTGTTTATTATTCGTATGAACAGGTTCATCTGCATGGCTCCTCAATACTTCTTCTACAACTTGCCCCCTAGTGAGAGTAAAGAGGTACTGCAGCACATCACAGAGCACAGCTCAGCTGCACCCCCCAAGGGCAAGAGGGAACCCCAGATCCAGAACAACACCACCCATGAAGAACAGCCTTATGAACGCTGTGTCATACAGTGACGATGGAAAAATACATAAAGACATTAACAAGTAAATGGACTTCTAGAGGCATTAGTGAGACTCAAATTAAGGAACAGGAAACGGGTATTTAAATGCTGTACTGCAGTAGCCGCGCTAGTTTGAATGCACGTGAAGCTCTAGAGACTCGCATGTTGTTTCACATGTTGTTCCAAAACTGCAGCTACAAGTTTTGGAGTGTTGTATTTGAAGGAAGAAAAACTAGGATATTTTAGTTACATGGGGAAAATGATAGTAGTACTGGCTGCATTCTCTGGTTTTCAGGGTTTTTTGTGGTTGCCATTTTTTGTTTGGGTAAAGCAAAATACTTTAAATAGATTAAACTAGATTTCTGTCAATCTGTCAGCCTACATATTTCTACATATTTATTGTAAGCTGGTATTCTGCTAATATATGATTAGAACTTTTATAACAAATCGGCAGTTACACTTTTGGCAGTTACACTTTTGAAATTATAAAAATGTTTACAGAGTGCATCTCTGCATAACTAGAAAGAATTTGTAAGCACTAGAGATTCAACACGTAGTAACCGAGGGATCAGGGCTGTGTTATTACTAATTATTATTAAATGCAATTTGTGGTTTTATGTGGAATCAGCTTTCATGGTGTTCTGTGTGTTTGCCGCAGTTTTCGAAATGCTTTGCAATCCTTTGATAGTTTTAATAGACTGTGTGTAACTATCAATCACGTGTTGAGCATAACAATAAGAAATGTACACGTTTGTATGTAGACATTTACTTGATATCTGTGCCTTTGTCGCGTTGTTTTTGAGATTCCTTTGGGCATATTTTGGAGTGCCCAAAGAAGTGGACAACCCGGCACCCGGTTGGAGTAAAGTGCCTTGATCAAGGGCACTTCAGTCATGGCCTGGCAATTGAACCCACAACCCTCCAGTCACAAGACCAGTTCCCTAATCCCCAGACCATGACTGCATGTATATGTACACCAAGGACTAGTCAAAAACACGTGTACACTGAGGTCTAGTCAAAAACACAGATGTGTACACTGTTCTCCACAAACTGCACTCAGAAAAAGATAAAACGTTTCTTTCTGAGACTCCAGTATCTTGAAGTACGCCATGAAATTTCTTGTTTGTTGGCTTGTTTGGTGTCTTTACAGGTCTGAGTTAAATTCAGGACATGTATCCTCTCACTAATGATGACAAATCTGACCTTCCTTCGGGTCTCCAGGCCATTCTGCCAGGGTACCTGAGAAGCCCGTTTGTACATGCGGCACTCAGCTATATTAGCTGTGGCTCTGAGGACGATTTTAAGTGTAATGACAATGACTGCTGGTGTCAGTGACATTTCAGAGAAGATGAACATCTGTTTGCTAATTAGTGACTGATTCTTTGAGTCTTCTAGCTGCCTGATGAACTAGGGTGAGTTTCCTGACCACATGGTGAGTTTCATGCACTTAGTTTTAGAGGACTGTTTGTTGTAATATGAGCATTCTGTGAAACCCTTCATGCATTACATACCTCTTTATTTATATTATTATTTAACAATTCAGTTGCCCCAGGAGTTAATTAATGCAAATTATTTTCCTTTTATAATCATCAAAGTTGGCCCACTATACATTTGATGATAGACAGGTGCATTGTTTGTCATCACTGAGCACTCTGGAAATGTTCAATGATCAATTCAAAATATTCTAACATATACATAATTGAAAAGTCTCTGTTTAAATTAGTAGGCATAAGAGGTAGCCCATTCAGGCATGATACAAAAATGCATTGATGCCTACATTTGTTTTCCTTAATTCAGTTAATACACTGTAGCTTTGTTTATGGCCTATACTTCTAGGGATATAGCTAAACACATATGTTACAACCATTTCTGAACTCGATATGCCCAATTGTTGTCCACATTTAAATGAAAACATTTTGGATAAATATTTTGGATGAATGTTTTAATTACATTAAATTCTGTTCATATTCTCTTATCTCTGTCCAGTCACAGAGTTCAAATTAAATATTTAACAATGAGTCAAATGATGCAACAAATATGTAAGCTGTTGCAAAAAATAATAAATAAATACAGTACAATAAGTGCAGAACATGTACAAGTGCAAAACTCAAATGGAATTTAAATCAGACTTTTCTGCAAATAAAGAATGTTCATTAAATATTATTTTAATTAATCAATCAATCATCAGTTATTTATATAGCACCTTACACAACCAAAGTTGATCAAAGCGCTGTACACAATGGAATCAAAAATAAACTAGTATGGTCTTTTTTATAAACGTTTTTATAAACTAGTATGGTGATTTAGTCCGTGTGCAGTTGGCAATGATACCATTTGCACATAATTAGATGTTGAAAGCCATCCTAAATAAGTGTGTTTTAAGTTTGGCTTTAAATATTGGTAGATCAGTGATGGAACGTGGAACAGTAGGCAAGGCATTCCACAATTTAGGACCTGCTACTGCGAAAGATCCATCACCCCACTGCTTACACCTAGACCGTGGAACCTCCAGTAGATATTGTCCACCTGAACAAAGATCTCTGCCAGGCTGATGTAACTTTATAACGTCACCTATGTAGGGAGTCCATGGACTGCACAGAAAACAAACAGGATTTTAAACTGAATTCTAAATTTTACTGGGAGCCAGTGAAGAGAGTAAAGAACAGGAGTAATGTGATCGTGCTTGCGAGTATTAGAAGAAACCAGGCAGCTGCATTCTGAACCAGTTGCAGGCGATGGAATTTATAAGATTAGTCTATTTTGATTAATTTTCACTGATACACTTTACTGTCTCTTAATATAAAATATTAGTCAAAATTATACTGCTGGATTAAAACTAAAAAAGTCTGTTTCTTAGCATTTGATTTTCAAATCAAGGCAATTTTAAAACTGTCCACTAGACGGCGCAATGGTGTAACCAGTGTCCTAAAAAAGTTCAATATTGAAGGTACAAAAATAAATTAAAATATCCTGTGGATTAGGAAACTGGAAGACACCACAGAAACATCCTGGCACAATAAATATCTACATTTGGTAAAATACTACCACTTGATGTGATGTTAATAGATATTTAAATAGATGTGACATATTCTAAAACTACATACAGTCATATTTTGCAACAGCTATTTCAGTTTAATATATCTAATAACTGATGGACACAGTAATATTTCAGGATTTAAATGAGGTTTATCGTACTAACAGAAAATGTGCAATATGCATTAAAACAAAATTTGACAGGTGCAAAAGTACGGGCACCTCAACAGAAAAGTCACGTTAATATTTAGTAGATCCTCCTTTTGCAAAAATAACAGCCTCTAGTCGCTTCCTGTAGGTGTTAATGAGTTCCTGGATCCTGGATAAAGGTATTTTTGACCATTCCTCTTTACAAAACAATTCCAGTTCAGTCAAGTTTGATGGTCGCCGAGCATGGACAGCCCGCTTCAAATCATCCCACAGATGTTCAATGATCTTCAGGTCTGGGACTGGGATGGCCATTCCAGAACATTGTAATTGTTCCTCTGCATGAATGCCTGAGTAGATTTGGAGCGGTGTTTTGGATCATTGTCTTGCTGAAATATCCATCCCCGGCGCAACTTTGTGCCAGGATGTTACGAATATAATCTTGTATGCGGACGATACTGTTCTGTTCACCCACGGAAAAAGTAAAACAGAAGTGGCCATAAAATTAACAGAAGAACTGAAAAAGGTTATGGTCTGGTTACAAAATTGTTGTCTTACACTAAATTTGGAAAAGACAGTTACAATGTACTTTGAAAACAGATACAAATGTTCTAATTATTCAGATATTTATATAAATAGGGAAAAAATAAAAAATGTAAATAGCTTTAATTATTTAGGTGTTACTCTTGACTCATCTTTAACTTTTAAAAATCATGTAAAAAAACTGTGCAAGTCTTTGAATCTTAACTTGGTAAATTTTAGGTATATTAGAGGATCTCTCTCTACGGAGGCATCACATATGTACTTAAATTCTATGATTCTCTCACGTTTTCAATACTGTATGACAAGTTGGTCGCAGGCTAGTAAAACAGTCTTAAAGCCTTTGGAATTAATTTTTAAAAGTGCTATAAAAATTCATGATAAAAAATCTAGACAATATCACCAATGTCATATTCTTTCTAAATATAATTTTCTTAGTTTTGACAATTTAATAATCTATGCAAATATTTGTCTACTTTTTAAAATCATCTATGGAGTAGCTGCGCCTCCTCTAAGAAGGTTTATAACATTGAGCTCAGAAAAAACAGCTCGAGTCACAAGAGCAACCTCAAGAGGAGAGTGCAGCATCCCAAAATATAGGACCTCCTTTGCTAAATCTGCGTTCTCAGTTGTTGCCATGAGTCACTGGAATACTTTGCCAAATGAGATTATAACATGTAAAAGTTTCCCAACGTTCGCACATCTGACAAGGAAATGGCTCTTATCCAAACAAGTTTGCACCCATTAGTTACGACGTGTGAGTGAGAGGTTTGTCTGGGAAAGTTTCATGATGTACAGGTGTGTGTATGTGAACAAATTAGTGTTTTGTGATAACTGGAGGATTTTTTGTAAGTTTTATGAATGGTGTAATTGACAGATGAATTTTATATGTTGTATGCCCGTATTTATGTTTAACGGTTTCTGTCATCCACTAAACAGTATTTTTCTGTATTCTGTCTAAACATCAACCTGTCCAGAGACTACAGGTGGAAATTAGCATATTGCTACAACCTGGCACACTACATTTCTCCGGATTTTTAGGTTAATGTATTTGTTGTGCATTGTCTCTGATGAATAAAAAAAAACAAAACAAAACAAAAACTTCAACTTGGTCACTGATTCTTGAACATTATTCTCAAGAATCTGCTGATACTGAGTGGAATCCATGCGACCCTCAACTTTAACAAGATTCCCGGTGCTGGCATTGGCCACACAGCCCCAAAGCATGATGGAACCTCCACCACATTTTACAGTGGGTAGCAAGTGTTTTTCTTGGAATGCTGTTTTTTTGCCACCATGCATAACACCTTTTTGTATGACCAAACAACTCAATCTTTGTTTCATCAGTCCACAGGACCTTCTTCCAAAATGAAACTGGCTTGTACAAATGTGCTTTTGCATACCTCAGGCGACTCTGTTTGTGGCGTGCTTCCAGAAACGGCTTCTTTCGCATCACTCTCCCATACAGCTTCTCCTTGTGCAAAGTGCGCTGTATTGTTGACCGACGCACAGTGACTCCATCTGCAGGAAGATGATGCTGCAGGTCTTTGGAGGTGGTCTGTGAAATGGTCTTCCATTTCCTTACTATGTTCCTCACAGTGGAAACTGACAGGTTAAATCTCTGAGACAACTTTTTGTATCATTCCCCTGAACAACTATGTTGAACAATCTTTGTTTTCAGATCATTTTGAGAGTTGTTTTGAGAAGCCCATCATGATCTCCTATTCAGAGGAGATTCAAATAGGAGAACAACTTGCAAGTGGCCATCTTAAATACCTTTTCTCATGACTGGATACACCTGGCTATGAAGTTCAAAGCTCAATGAGGTGCTTCAATAAGTCATTTAAAAAGTAGTTAGCAGTGTACAAATCAAGAAAATGATAAGGGTACCCATACTTTTGCACCTGTCAAATTTTGTTTTAATGCATATTGCACATTTTCTGTTAGTACAATAAACCTCATTTCAATCCTGAAATATTACTGTGTCCATCAGTTATTAGATATATGAAACTGAAATAGCTGTTGCAAAAACCCAAATTTTGATTACAACAAACGATTAAGATGAATAGGGATGTCCAAACTTTTTCATATGACTGCACCTACAAATGTTTCCCATAAAGCAGCATATGAGCATGTATCTCTAAATATGAGAATACAACAAAAAGCAGTGTATTATATAAACCATTTGATCATATGCTCGTGTTTAATTGGCAAGTAGTAAAAATAGCTTAAATGCACCAATACTCACACAGTGCACATATATACCACACATAAAGCCAAGAGAGCCAAATATATATCTTTCCACTATACACCATACACATATACAGTATAAGACAAAAAGATTTTACACTTATTTAAATGTTAACCTGTGCAAATATGCATGGTTAATATACATGTCACATAGGGCCACGCCCCCCTCTCTAGCTGTCACTCCGGTACTGTTCAATGTGCCTGTGTTCTCCTCGTCTGTTTATCCCGCCCTGTTTCTATGCTTTCCTTCTGTCTGTCACACCCCTGTCGGTGTTCTCTCCTGCTGTCAGTCCTGTCCATGTCTTCTGTGTAACCTTGTTTAGATCCATTCCCCAGTTAGTACGGTCCGTGTCTTCTGTGTAACCTTGTTTAGATCCGTTCCCCAGTTAGTCCAGTCCATGTCTTCTGTGTAACCTTGTTTAGATCCATTCCCCAGTGAGTCCAGTCCGTGTCTTCTGTTGTTCAGCTCAGGTGTTTCTAGTTTGTCTTGATGTGTTTGGTACTTGTACTCCCTGTGTTTCAGTCCCTTTTTGGAAGTTATTGTGGTGGTAATCCTGGTTGTGTGTTTATCTGCCTTGTTCTGAGTTCTTGTATTTGTTTTATCCTCTGTCTTTTGTTGTCCGAGTTATCCGGTCTGGTTGTTAGTTCTTGATTTGTGATAGCCTCGTTACCCTCGTATCCTCTATGTTAGCACTCCAGCTATAAAACCCTGCTCTCCTCAGCATTTGTGTCCGCTTCTTAGCTCTCAGTCGTTACAATACATTTTAAAATGCATTGTATTTATTTCCTTTCTAAGCTTTTTGCCTTGTGGCATTCATTGACACAATCAATGAGGGATTATCTAATGTTTTTGAATTACAATAATGAATGGTTACTGGAACAAAAAATCTACATGGATTTGGCAAGGGTGTATCAAATATTGCCTAAAATGGAATACATAACCTGGAGGAGCAGTTATGGCCAGTTGACACCTCTGTGAATCACCCCTGATATTGGGTGTAGTCTAAAATCCATGCCCAAAATACAGGTTTTATTTTGAGAAGGGAGAGTCAGTGACACATAAAAATACTGGCTGTAAAATTTAATCATTCATTTATACAACAATCAGCAGGTTGTCCATCACTGCAGGAGATGCTCCATGCGCTGGTTGATAAATGAGAAGCCAGCAAAGGCACCCTGGTCGGTTAAGCCAAACACACCTTTCTCACACATGGACAGGCGGTCATTTAAAAATTCCTGCTCGCAGTCGCTAGAGTCACTGGATGATTTCTGTGGTTGGAGGAGAATGGAAGCAAATCACATGATGAACAGAGGCTGCATTTCAGTATCTGTATTTTTGCAATTTGCTCTATGAGCATACAGTATGAAAAGTAAAAAATAAAAAAAAAACAGGAATGAGAGATGACTGTAAGAAATGGAAAGAAAGCTCATACCACTTTTGGCACGTAAGGGGGTTTGATTTCTCTTCTCTCCAGATCAGCCCAGTTAATGATCTCAAAGAATGAGTGACCTCTGATATTCCCCACAACACCCAGTCTATGAGAAGGGTCTCGCTCAAACAGCTTTGTTCATGGAAGAAAACCAAAAGCAAGAATATTATTCATAATAGAAATATCTCAGTGTGTCTCCTTTCTAAGTGCATAATAGCAGAACTCTATTCATGTCTTGGTTGTGAAGTATTATTAGTATTATTACTATTATTAATGTGTCATCAGGTGTGGTTTTGTGCATGCTTACTCGCTCTAGCAGGTCTCTGGTATCCAGTGTTATACTGTCAGGGAATTCAGGTGTGTCCGTAAGGATGGACTCATAAAGATCATCTACCTCATCACCATTGAATGGAGGCTGACCAATCACCATCCCATACAGGAGCACACCAAATGACCACCAGTCCACAGAAAAAGTATACTGCTGACCCAGAATGATCTACACAGACACACACACATTCACATTCAGGGCATACTGAGTTACATTGACATTGCTACAGGTGAGAACATTCAATGTCAAATTAATTTGATGCCATCTCATACCTCAGGGGCCATGTAGTATGGTGTCCCACAGATGGATGTGGCACGATTGTCACCAAAAATATTCTCCTTACACAGTCCAAAATCCGCTATCTTTATGTGACCATCTCTGTCTAGCATGACATTTTCCAACTTGAGATCTCTAATGCAGGAGAGAATTACAAAAATGTGGCAAAAATGTGGTTTAGTAGACAAGAACAGTAAAGGTGAAAGTACAGAATGTCAATTTAGCTTTGTTTGTGTGTGTAACCTGTGGATGACGCCTTTTCCATGGAGGAACTGCAGTCCACACACAATTTCAGCTGCATAGAATCTGGAAGGAAGAAACAAACCAGGAGCCATCAGACCGCACTATAATTACACATACCTACGTTTATATTTATATAAGGCATACAAAAAACATCATTGTGTGTGTGTGTGTTGCCTCACGTGGCTCTGTAGAGGTCAAAGGATCCTTCCTCCTGTATGTGGAAGTTCAGGTCACCTCCAGTCAGGTACTCCATTACGAAGTACAAGTATTCCTAACATGCAGACAATGCCATAAACACTTTGGTATGAGTACAAGCAGAATTACTGACTCAACAATCATTTAAATACCACAGTGATTCCATGAAGTATAAGTTAAACAGTTGTGACAATGCCTGGTGTGGTTAATTACTGCCTACACAAAAGTGTCCTGCTGGACATCCCATTACTATTGACTGAGAGGTGGAGGAACTGTATAATATAACCTTTCATTTGTTCTTTACTACCTTGGTCTGAAAAGAGGAGTAAAGGTGCGTTAGGAAGGGACAGTCCCAGGCCAGCGCCAGCACCCGCTTCTCCACCATGGTGGACTCTACATCCTCATCCATCAGCACCACATCTTTCCTCAAGGCTTTCAAGGCAAACCACTCCTCACTGCCCTTAAGTTCTGCCAGAAAAACCTGAGCAGGGACCAAGGGAGAGAAATAGACAAACAGACCAGAGTGAAAGAAAACACACACACACACACACACACACACATCCATGAAATATGAAGATTTGATGGAATAGTGTTTGTTTGGTCTATTCTTGTGGAGATAGTATTTAATAATAGAAGGGCAAAAGGACAGACATGTAAAAATGATAAGACACAGAGTCAGTGCGTGTGTGGAGGACGCGGGAGCAGTGTGACGGGGAAGACTCTACCTTGCCAAAGGCTCCCTTGCCCAGTACACTGTGGAAGGTGAAGTGCTCCGCAGTGATGAGTGTCTGGTGGCTGATCCGGGACAGGGGGCGAGGACTCGAACCCTCACACAGACCACCATATGGAGACACGTCTACAGAGATATACAGTACATTTTTACACATCCAGACTCACCTGGCTGACTTGGGTGAGTGCCTCAGCCAGTAGTTTCTGGCTGATGCTACACAGATTAGCCACTTTAGATTGGCACTTGTGATGAACATTCATGCCACAGTCCGAGGACATTTTGACAATCAGAAACACAAAGACATACACATATTCTAACCCAACCCATGCACGTAATCTCTCGCTCACCCTCACACTTTCATCTCCAAGAAGAAACATTTGAAGTGAAGCTTAAATCAAAATATATTAATAGTTGTAAGTTCAAGTGCATATAGTTATTTTTTTGTAATAATTTTTTTCCATCATTGGGTGAATTACAAAGGCAGCCCTGCTCTTCCCTACAGAGATACATGTGACACCATATGCCCTGTGGCAGGAGACGCCAGAAGTAATGCAAAGCGTAAGCTCAGAGGGGATAGAGCTTTTTCCATTGCTGCTCCTAGATCAGCATTTCTCAAAGTGAGAAGCCCCACTAGTGGGGCGCATGGGTATTGCAGGTGGGGCGCAAGCAATTGGAAGAAATGAACCTTTTTAAGTTCTGAACCGTTTTAATGCCTGTTCGTCTTGCATAAGCCCCGGATGTTTAAAATGTCTGCGGAACAGTGTGAACCAGGGCTAGATTCGGCCCTTTAATGAATTTGTACCGGTCCAATTACATTCGCCACCCCCCCATTTGTATTTTATTACCATTTTGTTTGGGTTATATGGGACAGGTGGGGCATGGAATAAACAACCTACCAACCTACCACTGCATGTTAGACAAGCCCCTTCACTGCCCATTTTTAAAACAAGTCTTAAAACTCACTTTAATTCATTGGCTTTAAACACAGCATGAGACTGTATATTTTTAGTTTTTACTGCTTTAGTTTAATTCTTTGATTTGATTCCTTTTACCGCTTTAGTTAATATTTTTTATCCATTTTTTGTTATTATTTGTTTTATTTCTAATGTTCTATTCTTATGTACAGCACTTTGTTTCGGCTGCCGTTCTTAAAGTGCTCTATAAATAAAGTTGAGTTGAGTTATATGAAAATAACTATTGAACATGTTGATATCAGCAAATTACAATATGTTAACTTGAGATTCACCTAGAGATGGGTTGTAGGAGACCTCAATCTGATCAAGGACAACGGGGAGGTCCTCCTCCCAGTCCTCATCCAGAACGCTGTTATTCAAAGGTACTACTGCAAAAATGATTTTTTCAAGAAGCCATAATTAAATATTACATGAAAGTAACAGGTGAATGTTTTTCATCTGAATTGTGTTAATGTGCGCTTGTCTGATATGAATAGCTATTGAACACGTTGATGTCAGCAAATTATGAAATATGTTATCAAATTGATATTCTGTATGTGTCTTGGTCACCTAGAGATGGGTTATAGGAGTCCTCAGTCTCGTCCAGGAGAACGAGAAGCAGCTCCTTACAGGCCTCATCCAGAATACTGTCATTCAAAGGTGCTACTGCAAAAATGATTTTTTCAACAAGTCCTAATTACATATTACAATGTTTTTTAGCTGAACTGTGTTAATATAAGCATTAGATAAGCAGTAGATATATGCGACATATAGCCTGGTGCGGCTTATACAACATTTTCCATTAAAAAAAAACTTGGTAGGTGCGGCTTATATTGAGGTGCGCTCTATAGTCCAGAAAATACACAACCCATAAAAAATCCCTTTAAAGACTTTTTCTAATCAATAAATATACAAAGCCAAGCAGAAAGACACAAATGTAATTGAATCGTTATTATTTTATTTATATTGAGACTATCACTATTTGTGGACCTAGGTTTGTTGGTATGTTGCCATAGCAACACCACTGACTTCATAAAAATGAACCTGTCAAATTATCAGATTCTTTTTCTATTTTTCACTTATTGGTTTTACCAATAAACACCAAATTCAGCTGTGTTAAAAGAACAAAATAAGCCCCAAAATATGCCCCAAAATAAGGTGTCACCATTGTACTCATTTACTCACTCAAGCCATGGGTGTTGTCGGTCTCCTGTTTTAATTCTGTTCCTCCGTATACCTCCTCTGTGTCTGTGTCCAAATCTTCTTGGGTGCCACAGCACCAGCACCAGAGAAAACTCCTTTTAATATCTTCCCACATCATTGTTTTTACACAGACTGATATGGAATTATACTGTACATGCAATTATATATATACCCTCATTTGTTGTGCCGTCGTTATGACGACAGAGCAGGTATTATGACGTCATGTGTATGTTGTATGTGTATGTTGCATGTTCTTCAAGAGGCTGTGCCTCTTGCCAGGCTGCCATTGCAAATAAGAAAGCTGTTCTTAATGATTTGCCTGGTTAAATAAAGGTTAAATAAAAAAATATAATATATAAAATAAAAAATAAATAAATGTGGAATTATGGGAATATATATATATATATATATTTTTTTTTATTGAAGTAAAAAAATAATCAATTACAATAAAAATGGCATCAAGATAAAGTACTTTTACCAGTTTGAACGTAGACCACAACAGGTTATTACAATATATTAAAATATAGAATATAAACAAATATTTTTAATATAAATAAACAAAAAAAACCCACAAGAGATATAACTTGTGGACGAGGGATCATCTGAAAGTTTTAGTTCATTAATAGTATGATACAGTTCTATTGCCTGTTTATTATCCATCAACTTCACAGATGCTAAAAAGTGAGCTCTTTTTGAAATGTGAGAAAGGATTGGCAAATCTTTTTAAAATGACATTTGTCACAGTCCTCACTTTGACTGTGGGGACAGTTAGCGTGTGGGAGCTAGCGGAGAACAATACTGATAGCAGCATCGGAAGACCACTTCAAAAACACCGACGTACAACTCGACCGAAGTATTTCATCATGTTTGAGTCCATGGGCGGTTTGTTAATTAATCACCCTAATTAACAAACCGCCACTTTCTACAACTACCATGGTGGGCGCAGAGGAGCAGACAGGAGAGAGAGAGATGGATAAATCTCTGGTTAATCACCTACGGTAATGATTTAACAGTCTTATCTCTTCTGTGAACGAGTGAATACAGCACGTACTCGTTTCAGCTGCAGCTCGGTCACTTAGGCTCATATATTCGGCGGATATTTGCGTTTCGCCGCGAAAGAAGGAAATAAAAAAACATTAAACAGGGCTCTCAAGTCTCACGCATTGAGCGTGTGACACACGCATTTGACCGTCTTCACACGCTCACACGCCACACTTCCGATTTCACACGGCGAGAAAAAAAAATCTAGTTTATTTACCTCCGATCCATATCTATCTACCTACATAAGTCATGTGACTGCCACACCATTTTAAGGTGAAATATTAGCAAGCTTCATGCTTTAGTTGTGGGAATATAAGCAAAGACGGGTGCGAGTTTCAAGTCATTTGTTGATGTGTTTAATTTGTGTTGTGCTTTAACCTTTTCTTACCTTAGCGCAGCGTGTTCGTTGATTGCAAAAGAAAACATTACCAGTCTTGTCTTTAGCCTTTTATTAAAAAATACACATATGCCTATTAATTAATTTAATACAGAGATCTCTGGAGAGCTCACATACCCTAATCATGTCACCCCATGTGCAGCTCTGAAGCTGTCTGCTCTCTTCACCATTATATATGCTTTCCTCTAAACATAGGAGCTGCACATTCCATAGTTCAACCTACAGCTGTCTCTATTCTGGAAGCGAGGTCTTACTACCTGGCCTCACCACATAAGGCCACAGTGAGCCTTCTCTTACACATCCCATTTTAGCCTACTGCAAACGCATGGAGTATTGGAAGTGGCACACAAGCGCTTACACCGTCATTCTAGCAACTTGATCCTTAATATAATGTAAGCAAAACATATAGTGATTAATAATAGAGATTTGATTAATACTTTATGACTATTCAAAATATATAAATTATGATAAGCTGTTGATTCAATACTGTAATGTAAACAAACTATGAAGGGATTAAGATGACAATCACAACATTTGCCACCATTATTGTCATGCTAGTGTAGTTTGTCTTTTGCATGGATGCAGTTTACAACTTTACGCCCAAAATTGTTTGCTGGTTATTGGTCAGATTTATCTAGCGTTCATGGCTAGATCTACCAATAGCATTGGAATAACCTTTTTTCTGTGCTTTTCTGGCCATTTGGCTGAAGTTGAGATTTAGTTCATTACCCCTTGCACCTGTAAAAGTTAGGTTTTCTCTGTTATATTGTACTTATCAGAGTGTACAACACTCTTATATTGTACTTATCGTACAATACTGTAACGTTCTGCACAGGGCAGAACAGGGAGGCGGACACAAACGCTGAGGAGAGCGAGATTTATTAAGGGAAATTCCATAGACAGAGTCGAAGTGACGGGCATGGGTCATAACGGGTAGGCAGTCAGGACACGAAATACGGACAGACATAGCGAACACAACAAGGAAGACTCACGGAACAGCAGCACTGGGGCGAACAGGCAAAACACAGAGAAAAACAAAAAGACCGACAACTAGACCTGGGAGACACAGGGACTAATATACACAGGACTAAACTAGGGACAGGTGATGACAATGACACAGGGGCGTGGTAACTAACAAGGGATTCATAAAACTAACGAGCAGGGCGAGACAAACAGGCAGGGAACACGGACATGAGGGAACCCAGAGTGACAGCTACGAGAGGGGGCGTTGCCCTACGTGACAAATACATAGACATATCCTCAATAATATTTGATAACCGTGACATTGTATATTGTGTTTATTTGTATGTTTGTTCACATAGTATATAACTGAACAGTATTTTTGACACTGGAGCAAAGACCAGTGCTTCAATAACTGACTACATACACAGTGTGGACTGAAGTAGGTGAATAAATATATATATATTTCCCAAACTATGATGAATTAAAATGTAGTTTGTTATGCTATTGTATTATCATTGTCACTGGCATTTAATTCCCTAAGTCACATTATCACATTAATAATGGCACTGCCAACATTAGTAACCAGAAGCCAGGGAGCTACTTGCTAGGGGTGTGGCGAGCCATGGTATTGGGTTAACGAGATGAAATTTTTCTTTAATATATTAATTTCAAAATTGAAATACATGATTGAAAATATTTTATTTGACTAAAACTCACAAAATGCAAAACAGCAGGTGAATTTTGTAAGTAATCATCTTGCAACAGATGTCAATAAATGTTTACTCTGGTTATGAATTATGTATGGTTCCAATTAACCATATGCAGTAAATACAGAACATTATGCAGGTACTGCAGTCGGTTTTACCATAAACTGAACAACTTCTCTCTTAAGACCTTTCCCTAATCTGAATTCTCTTTTTTTCCATTGGAACTTTGGCTTTATATTTAAAAATGCATAGGATGTGCCATTTTGCGACTGGAGCTTTTAGTGTTCAAGGTGCATGGATTTGACTGTATACTAATGTTTAGTTTTGAACCTGGTACAGGCTTGTCATCCTGTGTCTTGTTGCTCATCCTATAGTCAAAAACAAGTTTGGGATTCCCAGTGCATCTGAACTGTACATTTTTGATGAAAGTGACACGGCAGTGGAGGAAGACATCCTTCTTGAACTGATGGAGGCCAATCCTGACTTATGCCTGACAGTACGTGACAGTGAGTCTGATGAAGGTAGGTTTTGTTAGAATTTGCATTGTAGTCAGTATAATCATGCTACCAGCATTAGTTTGCAAATGTACGTTTGATTATAAGCATCCCATTCTTGCTATACAAAGCCACAGCTTGCTATGTCAAAGTTGTATATATTTTTCTGAAAAAAATTAACTTTGCAGTTTAGATTATTTTTCTTTCACTTTGTGCTCAGTTTGAATAGAAGTGAATAGGGAAATTGACTTGTAATGTAACAATAGCTCATTGAGACACCAGGCAGGCTAAGCTAGTTAACATAGCAAGCTCAGTAAAGTTTATCAGATTTTAATCTGTGATAAAAGATCAATGAATGATGGAACTATGTCATTTTTTTTATTAACAGGAGCATTTCTATGATTGCGAAAAGAGCACAGGATATTTAGCATGGCGGCTGAAGACCATGTCCAGGAATAAATCTCAACAATCAGTTAAGGCAACCACAGTGTCACAAGCACAAGGAACAAATCACAGAAGATCAGTAGCATCAGTGCCTGAGCACCTTGATGGAGATGCCTGCCAGGAAGCTCTATCATTTCTTGTTCATTGTCATGATGAACCAAAAGTATTGAAGATGAAGATGTCCTTTGAACATCACCAGAACCTAGTGCATGACTCACAGAGAACGACAGATGTCCTAAAAACATTCCCACGTTTTTTAGATGTCAAAGGACTAGTGAGTTGTGCATTGGTTTTTAAAATCCAGGCTTTCATTTGGTTTGGCTGTTTACAGTGCATTGACCACTGATACATTTGTATGTGTATTTGATCAACAGCTGAATCAAGATTTTGTGCTGCTGTTTGGTGAGGAAACGTCCTCCAGGTTGCTTGAGAAGTGGGACACAACCTTCAAGCCGAAGGTTATCGAAGAGTCCAAACACCTGACTAAGTCAACCGAGCTGCACCGACTTCTAAATGCTGCTGAGAAACATGACACCAGTAAGTAAGATAGTCTTGGTATCTAGTCAGTTGGCTAGTGTTATGTATTTTTTATGTCTAACTGATGGCGAGTTATTGTTTGTGTCTCCCGCCTCATGCAGGCTTTAGAAGAGCTGGACTATCTAACGGCTCTGGATAATGATGGGAACCTGTCTGAGATTGCAGTGATTATGTCTGAGTTGCCTCTGGAACCGCAGATGGCTAAGAGTCTGCTGGCCTCCTGCGAGTTTGACTGTGCGAGTGAGGTGCTAACCATTGCTGCCATGTTAACAGGTAATGTCATTCATTCTAACAGGCAAGAATAATGTGTAAGCCAAGTATTTTCACCCCACTGTCTATCCATCTATACATGAACCATTTTGACAAACCACCTTATTATTGTTTTGTTTTTCTATACATCTGCATATCAGTGACTACATCTTTCATTATAGTGAAACTAATTCATCTGTTTAGTTAGGAGAAAAGATCCTGGTACTGTTTAGTTTTTGTGTTTGGTTGTCAGCATCTTTTTAAACTAGACTCACACCTCAACTGGTAGTACAGGTAGGGCAAGCTAGGACAACACCTAGCAATGTCAGGGGTTTTATTCCTAGAGATATACAGCGTATGTTTGTACTGATATATGTAATTCATGTCAGTTGCTCTGAAAAAAGCATCTGCCAAATACGGAAAACTTAAATCACATTTTGCTATAACATACATTCTATTCTGTGGAGCGGTAGTAGGGCTGCCAGATATGAACATTGAGGTTACCTTCATTAGGACCGGCATTTTGACACCTTATTGAACATGTTGGTTCATGATAAAAAGACACATTTTTCACCCTGCTGTATAAACTGTTTCATCCAGATACTTCTCACTCTATGTAGCTCATGTCAGTGTTGCAGACATGATAAATTAAACTGACTGAATTGACTGAATCCATGGTTTATGAAGTGTCCTATCCTCTTGCAGCTCCATCTTGCTTCCTGGCCCCTCCTCCTTATCAATGTGTACAACGCCTACAAACACAGCCAGCACAGCTCACGTGAGTCACGTGAGAATTAAAACACACCAGACTCATTAACATATCAAACCCAGAATGTGAACTAAATGTGTATTGTTAGTAAACATATTCACTTCCATTTACTAAGACCTATTTTATATTTGACTCTTTCAGTGTGTTTATTGAACGTTCTAAGCACCCCAAACATTTATTATATCAAATGTAGTGGTGGGACTTTAACGCGTTAATTTCGATTAATTAATTACAGGAAAACTAACAAACTAAAAAAATTAATGCATTTTAACACATTTAACGCATGAGACACTTTTGCACCATGGAATGTTTCTCAGTGCACGAGTTCCAGACATACAGATTATATGGACGCACAATAAGATGAGCATGATGGAGATGACTGAAGAGGCTACGCTGGTGGATGGGAAATTTAAATATAAGAAACTTCCAGATGGAAGTACAAACACAAATAGTGTTATTTGCACTTTATGTAGGAAGGAGTTCGCTTATCACAGGAGCACTTCCACCCTTCATTACCACCTCAACGCAAAACATGTTGGGGCTAACACGCAGGTCAGTAATGATAACTTAGCTGATAAATGTATTCCTAGTACGAGCAAACAGTGTCGCCAGTCAACACTCGACCACATGTCGGGGTTCAAATTAAGAAACAAAATTGACCAATTCACTGGCGAGATGGATTGCTGTGGACTGTAGAGCGCTCTCTGTGGTCGAAGGCTTAAGTAAGACGCGGCAAGTATGAATGTTTCCGCCGTTCGCGGAGGTTGGACCTCTATTAGCAACAAGAATTATCTTGGTGTGACAGCTTATATTATAGATGATGAATGTGAAGTCGGTTCACATAAGGGTCACTTTGAATGTTGTGTCACCATACCATATCAGTTCTGGCCAAATTTGATGATGTGTTTCTTGTATCTATAATTTTTACAAAGTTTAGTTTCTTAATAGAAATTTTAGATTTTTCTTAGTTTCTTCCATAACCAATACTGATGCATCTTATGTTGCTGTTTGTTGACCAAGCTGACTAGCACTAATAACTAAAACATACCGCAAGCAAGTGTGTTGTGCTACTACAATTCTCTATTTTTAAACCATTCAAAAACTGGAGCAGTTTGTCCTGACAAAGCAACCTGAAACTTCAAACTACAAAGAAAACAGACCAAATCATAATGAACATACATTGACCATTGTAACAAAAAATATGTCTTTTGATATTAATTGTCTTATTTTCTTAAAATAAAGGGAACACATCCAAATAACACATCCTAGATCTGAATGAATGAAATATTCTCATTGAATACTTTGTTCTGTACAAAGTTGAATGTGCTGACAACAAAATCACACAAAAATCATCAATGGAAATCAAATTTATTAACCAATGGAGGCCTGGATTTGGAGCCACACACAAAATTAAAGTGGAAAAACACACTACAGGCTGATCCAACTTTGATGTAATGTCCTTAAAACAAGTCAAAATGAGGCTCAGTATTGTGTGTGGCCTCCACGTGCCTGTATGACCTCCCTACAACGCCTGGGCATGCTCCTGATGAGGTGGCGGATGGTCTCCTGAGGGATCTCCTCCCAGACCTGGACTAAAGCATCCGCCAACTCCTGGACAGTCTGTGGTGCAATGTGACGTTGGTGGATGGAGCATGATATCCCAGATGTGCTCAATCGGATTCAGGTCTGGGGAACGGGCGGGCCAGTCCATAGCTTCAATGCCTTCATCTTGCAGGAACTGCTGACACACTCCAGCCACATGAGGTCTAGCATTGTCCTGCATTAGGAGGAACCCAGGGCCAACCGCACCAGCATATGGTCTGACAAGGGGTCTGAGGATCTCATCTTGGTACCTAATGGCAGTCAGGCTACCTCTGGTGAGCACATGGAGGGCTGTGCGGCCCTCCAAAGAAATGCCACCCCACACCATTACTGACCCACTGCCAAACTGGTCATGCTGAAGGATGTTGCAGGCAGCAGATCGCTCTCCACGGCGTCTCCAGACTCTGTCACGTCTGCCACGTGCTCAGTGTGAACCTGCTTTCATCTGTGAAGAGCACAAGGCGCCAGTGGCGAATTTGCCAATCCTGGTGTTCTCTGGCAAATGCCAAGCGTCCTGCACGGTGTTGGGCTGTGAGCACAACCCCCATCTGTGGACGTCGGGCCCACATACCGTCCTCATGGAGTCGGTTTCTAACCGTTTGTGCAGACACATGCACATTTGTGGCGTGCTGGAGGTCATTTTGCAGGGCTCTGGCAGTGCTCCTCCTGTTCCTTCTTGCACAAAGGCGGAGTTAGCGGTCCTGCTGCTGGGTTGTTGCCCTCCTACGGCCTCCTCCACTCCTCCTCCCTTTATTTTTTTGAGCAGTGTATATGTTCTGAGAAAATCAACAAATCAATGAATTGCAGAGTGTTAAATACATTTAAAAAGCACACATATTCACTTAACTATTTTGCTATATTCCAGAGCAGTGGAAGCGACAGCATAATTTACAGAATAATTTAATTACAGAATAATTCAATTATTGTGGAACTGTTGATTTACTGCAGGTTCCAGTTTAGCACAATGGTGTGCTGATCATTACCTGAGTCTGGCTGCTCTGCAAACAGCCGATGCTGTTCGTGCAGAGCTCGCTGAGATCCTGAGGCGGATAGAGCTCCAGGTGTCTTCACCTGCGTTCGGCTCCAAGACCAACTGAACACCAAGCAGGTCCTACTGGCAGGCTTCTTCATGCAGGTAAAGCCATTAGACTCAGTATTCAGGCCATTAGACTCAGTATTCAGGCCATTAGACTCAGTATTCGGGCCATTAGACTCAGTATTCGGGCCATTAGATTCAGCATTCAGGCCATTAGACTCAGTATGAACGGCAGTTTCCAGTCTGGATGAGAAACTTCTTTGGTCAAGTTTTCTCATAATAAATCTTCAATGTAATACAACGAAATTTGTGCACAGTTCTTCTCACACAAGCCAGTATTTGTTAATATCCCATCAAATGCTCTTTGTAGTGTATATTTATAATGCAAACCAATGCTTGCTGTATGGGTTTCTAACTTAAAAGACCTCACAGGAATCATTAAATTTAGCTTTGACCCTAAGTGCCTGTTCCAATATCCCAGGTGGCCAGGGACATTGATGGATCAGGGAATTACTTCATTCTTACCCACAAGCACGTGGCTCAGATCCACCCTCTCTCGTGTTATGGGACTGAGCCACACAAACAGAACCTTCCAGTGGGTTGTATACCATGAGCACACGCTGTCAGAGAATAACTGCATCAGAACCGTCACCCAGATTTCAGCACGAGTAAGTCTTTTTTATGAGTTTTAAACGTGGTGTTTAATGCAACAACTATTATTAATGTAATGATCCTTTAGTTTGCATTTGATGAATGCTAATATGCCAGTGAGGTTTTTACTGCTAGAGAGTTTTTACACAGAACAGTCAAACCCATCAAATCCAGTTTTGCCCTGACATTGTTTGTCATGTAGCTAATTTTCTATTCTGGTTCGTTTGTTCCATTCCTCTGTACCTTTAGAGGCTAGAGCTGGAGGTTGAACTTGAATTAATGTCTTTACTTTCAAATGGCATGTACTTTCGAATGGCATGTGATTCTAAAATTACTTTTCATGTTATTTTATTCTTCCAACACCCTTTAGAGTTCAGGAATGTATGAAAACTGGAGATAATGACAAATGAAATGTAGTCAAATATGTAGACACATTCCTTTGTGTTTATATTGAAGTGTCTAATATTCACATTTCTGTTTATTATTCGTATGAACAGGTTCATCTGCATGGCTCCTCAATACTTCTTCTACAACTTGCCCCCTAGTGAGAGTAAAGAGGTACTGCAGCACATCACAGAGCACAGCTCAGCTGCACCCCCCAAGGGCAAGAGGGAACCCCAGATCCAGAACAACACCACCCATGAAGAACAGCCTTATGAACGCTGTGTCATACAGTGACGATGGAAAAATACATAAAATACATTAACAAGTAAATGGACTTCTAGAGGCATTAGTGAGACTCAAATTAAGGAACAGGAAACGGGTATTTAAATGCTGTACTGCAGTAGCCGCGCTAGTTTGAATGCACGTGAAGCTCTAGAGACTCGCATGTTGTTTCACATGTTGTTCCAAAACTGCAGCTACAAGTTTTGGAGTGTTGTATTTGAAGGAAGAAAAACTAGGATATTTTAGTTACATGGGGAAAATGATAGTAGTACTGGCTGCATTCTCTGGTTTTCAGGGTTTTTTGTGGTTGCCATTTTTTGTTTGGGTAAAGCAAAATACTTTAAATAGATTAAACTAGATTTCTGTCAATCTGTCAGCCTACATATTTCTACATATTTATTGTAAGCTGGTATTCTGCTAATAGATGATTAGAACTTTTATAACAAATCGGCAGTTACACTTTTGGCAGTTACACTTTTGAAATTATAAAAATGTTTACAGAGTGCATCTCTGCATAACTAGAAAGAATTTGTAAGCACTAGAGATTCAACACGTAGTAACCGAGGGATCAGGGCTGTGTTATTACTAATTATTATTAAATGCAATTTGTGGTTTTATGTGGAATCAGCTTTCATGGTGTTCTGTGTGTTTGCCGCAGTTTTCGAAATGCTTTGCAATCCTTTGATAGTTTTAATAGACTGTGTGTAACTATCAATCACGTGTTGAGCATAACAATAAGAAATGTACACGTTTGTATGTAGACATTTACTTGATATCTGTGCCTTTGTCGCGTTGTTTTTGAGATTCCTTTGGGCATATTTTGGAGTGCCCAAAGAAGTGGACAACCCGGCACCCGGTTGGAGTAAAGTGCCTTGATCAAGGGCACTTCAGTCATGGCCTGGTAATTGAACCCACAACCCTCCAGTCACAAGACCAGTTCCCTAATCCCCAGACCATGACTGCATGTATATGTACACCAAGGACTAGTCAAAAACACGTGTACACTGAGGTCTAGTCAAAAACACAGATGTGTACACTGTTCTCCACAAACTGCACTCAGAAAAAGATAAAACGTTTCTTTCTGAGACTCCAGTATCTTGAAGTACGCCATGAAATTTCTTGTTTGTTGGCTTGTTTGGTGTCTTTACAGGTCTGAGTTAAATTCAGGACATGTATCCTCTCACTAATGATGACAAATCTGACCTTCCTTCGGGTCTCCAGGCCATTCTGCCAGGGTACCTGAGAAGCCCGTTTGTACATGCGGCACTCAGCTATATTAGCTGTGGCTCTGAGGACGATTTTAAGTGTAATGACAATGACTGCTGGTGTCAGTGACATTTCAGAGAAGATGAACATCTGTTTGCTAATTAGTGACTGATTCTTTGAGTCTTCTAGCTGCCTGATGAACTAGGGTGAGTTTCCTGACCACATGGTGAGTTTCATGCACTTAGTTTTAGAGGACTGTTTGTTGTAATATGAGCATTCTGTGAAACCCTTCATGCATTACATACCTCTTTATTTATATTATTATTTAACAATTCAGTTGCCCCAGGAGTTAATTAATGCAAATTATTTTCCTTTTATAATCATCAAAGTTGGCCCACTATACATTTGATGATAGACAGGTGCATTGTTTGTCATCACTGAGCACTCTGGAAATGTTCAATGATCAATTCAAAATATTCTAACATATACATAATTGAAAAGTCTCTGTTTAAATTAGTAGGCATAAGAGGTAGCCCATTCAGGCATGATACAAAAATGCATTGATGCCTACATTTGTTTTCCTTAATTCAGTTAATACACTGTAGCTTTGTTTATGGCCTATACTTCTAGGGATATAGCTAAACACATATGTTACAACCATTTCTGAACTCGATATGCCCAATTGTTGTCCACATTTAAATGAAAACATTTTGGATAAATATTTTGGATGAATGTTTTAATTACATTAAATTCTGTTCATATTCTCTTATCTCTGTCCAGTCACAGAGTTCAAATTAAATATTTAACAATGAGTCAAATGATGCAACAAATATGTAAGCTGTTGCAAAAAATAATAAATAAATACAGTACAATAAGTGCAGAACATGTACAAGTGCAAAACTCAAATGGAATTTAAATCAGACTTTTCTGCAAATAAAGAATGTTCATTAAATATTATTTTAATTAATCAATCAATCATCAGTTATTTATATAGCACCTTACACAACCAAAGTTGATCAAAGCGCTGTACACAATGGAATCAAAAATAAACTAGTATGGTCTTTTTTATAAACGTTTTTATAAACTAGTATGGTGATTTAGTCCGTGTGCAGTTGGCAATGATACCATTTGCACATAATTAGATGTTGAAAGCCATCCTAAATAAGTGTGTTTTAAGTTTGGCTTTAAATATTGGTAGATCAGTGATGGAACGTGGAACAGTAGGCAAGGCATTCCACAATTTAGGACCTGCTACTGCGAAAGATCCATCACCCCACTGCTTACACCTAGACCGTGGAACCTCCAGTAGATATTGTCCACCTGAACAAAGATCTCTGCCAGGCTGATGTAACTTTATAACGTCACCTATGTAGGGAGTCCATGGACTGCACAGAAAACAAACAGGATTTTAAACTGAATTCTAAATTTTACTGGGAGCCAGTGAAGAGAGTAAAGAACAGGAGTAATGTGATCGTGCTTGCGAGTATTAGAAGAAACCAGGCAGCTGCATTCTGAACCAGTTGCAGGCGATGGAATTTATAAGATTAGTCTATTTTGATTAATTTTCACTGATACACTTTACTGTCTCTTAATATAAAATATTAGTCAAAATTATACTGCTGGATTAAAACTAAAAAAGTCTGTTTCTTAGCATTTGATTTTCAAATCAAGGCAATTTTAAAACTGTCCACTAGACGGCGCAATGGTGTAACCAGTGTCCTAAAAAAGTTCAATATTGAAGGTACAAAAATAAATTAAAATATCCTGTGGATTAGGAAACTGGAAGACACCACAGAAACATCCTGGCACAATAAATATGTACATATCTTCATACTACATTTGGTAAAATACTACCACTTGATGTGATGTTAATAGATATTTAAATAGATGTGACATATTCTAAAACTACATACAGTCATATTTTGCAACAGCTATTTCAGTTTAATATATCTAATAACTGATGGACACAGTAATATTTCAGGATTTAAATGAGGTTTATCGTACTAACAGAAAATGTGCAATATGCATTAAAACAAAATTTGACAGGTGCAAAAGTACGGGCACCTCAACAGAAAAGTCACGTTAATATTTAGTAGATCCTCCTTTTGCAAAAATAACAGCCTCTAGTCGCTTCCTGTAGGTGTTAATGAGTTCCTGGATCCTGGATAAAGGTATTTTTGACCATTCCTCTTTACAAAACAATTCCAGTTCAGTCAAGTTTGATGGTCGCCGAGCATGGACAGCCCGCTTCAAATCATCCCACAGATGTTCAATGATCTTCAGGTCTGGGACTGGGATGGCCATTCCAGAACATTGTAATTGTTCCTCTGCATGAATGCCTGAGTAGATTTGGAGCGGTGTTTTGGATCATTGTCTTGCTGAAATATCCATCCCCGGCGCAACTTTGTGCCAGGATGTTACGAATATAATCTTGTATGCGGACGATACTGTTCTGTTCACCCACGGAAAAAGTAAAACAGAAGTGGCCATAAAATTAACAGAAGAACTGAAAAAGGTTATGGTCTGGTTACAAAATTGTTGTCTTACACTAAATTTGGAAAAGACAGTTACAATGTACTTTGAAAACAGATACAAATGTTCTAATTATTCAGATATTTATATAAATAGGGAAAAAATAAAAAATGTAAATAGCTTTAATTATTTAGGTGTTACTCTTGACTCATCTTTAACTTTTAAAAATCATGTAAAAAAACTGTGCAAGTCTTTGAATCTTAACTTGGTAAATTTTAGGTATATTAGAGGATCTCTCTCTACGGAGGCATCACATATGTACTTAAATTCTATGATTCTCTCACGTTTTCAATACTGTATGACAAGTTGGTCGCAGGCTAGTAAAACAGTCTTAAAGCCTTTGGAATTAATTTTTAAAAGTGCTATAAAAATTCATGATAAAAAATCTAGACAATATCACCAATGTCATATTCTTTCTAAATATAATTTTCTTAGTTTTGACAATTTAATAATCTATGCAAATATTTGTCTACTTTTTAAAATCATCTATGGAGTAGCTGCGCCTCCTCTAAGAAGGTTTATAACATTGAGCTCAGAAAAAACAGCTCGAGTCACAAGAGCAACCTCAAGAGGAGAGTGCAGCATCCCAAAATATAGGACCTCCTTTGCTAAATCTGCGTTCTCAGTTGTTGCCATGAGTCACTGGAATACTTTGCCAAATGAGATTATAACATGTAAAAGTTTCCCAACGTTCGCACATCTGACAAGGAAATGGCTCTTATCCAAACAAGTTTGCACCCATTAGTTACGACGTGTGAGTGAGAGGTTTGTCTGGGAAAGTTTCATGATGTACAGGTGTGTGTATGTGAACAAATTAGTGTTTTGTGATAACTGGAGGATTTTTTGTAAGTTTTATGAATGGTGTAATTGACAGATGAATTTTATATGTTGTATGCCCGTATTTATGTTTAACGGTTTCTGTCATCCACTAAACAGTATTTTTCTGTATTCTGTCTAAACATCAACCTGTCCAGAGACTACAGGTGGAAATTAGCATATTGCTACAACCTGGCACACTACATTTCTCCGGATTTTTAGGTTAATGTATTTGTTGTGCATTGTCTCTGATGAATAAAAAAAAACAAAACAAAACAAAAACTTCAACTTGGTCACTGATTCTTGAACATTATTCTCAAGAATCTGCTGATACTGAGTGGAATCCATGCGACCCTCAACTTTAACAAGATTCCCGGTGCTGGCATTGGCCACACAGCCCCAAAGCATGATGGAACCTCCACCACATTTTACAGTGGGTAGCAAGTGTTTTTCTTGGAATGCTGTTTTTTTGCCACCATGCATAACACCTTTTTGTATGACCAAACAACTCAATCTTTGTTTCATCAGTCCACAGGACCTTCTTCCAAAATGAAACTGGCTTGTACAAATGTGCTTTTGCATACCTCAGGCGACTCTGTTTGTGGCGTGCTTCCAGAAACGGCTTCTTTCGCATCACTCTCCCATACAGCTTCTCCTTGTGCAAAGTGCGCTGTATTGTTGACCGACGCACAGTGACTCCATCTGCAGGAAGATGATGCTGCAGGTCTTTGGAGGTGGTCTGTGAAATGGTCTTCCATTTCCTTACTATGTTCCTCACAGTGGAAACTGACAGGTTAAATCTCTGAGACAACTTTTTGTATCATTCCCCTGAACAACTATGTTGAACAATCTTTGTTTTCAGATCATTTTGAGAGTTGTTTTGAGAAGCCCATCATGATCTCCTATTCAGAGGAGATTCAAATAGGAGAACAACTTGCAAGTGGCCATCTTAAATACCTTTTCTCATGACTGGATACACCTGGCTATGAAGTTCAAAGCTCAATGAGGTGCTTCAATAAGTCATTTAAAAAGTAGTTAGCAGTGTACAAATCAAGAAAATGATAAGGGTACCCATACTTTTGCACCTGTCAAATTTTGTTTTAATGCATATTGCACATTTTCTGTTAGTACAGTAAACCTCATTTCAATCCTGAAATATTACTGTGTCCATCAGTTATTAGATATATGAAACTGAAATAGCTGTTGCAAAAACCCAAATTTTGATTACAACAAACGATTAAGATGAATAGGGATGTCCAAACTTTTTCATATGACTGCACCTACAAATGTTTCCCATAAAGCAGCATATGAGCATGTATCTCTAAATATGAGAATACAACAAAAAGCAGTGTATTATATAAACCATTTGATCATATGCTCGTGTTTAATTGGCAAGTAGTAAAAATAGCTTAAATGCACCAATACTCACACAGTGCACATATATACCACACATAAAGCCAAGAGAGCCAAATATATATCTTTCCACTATACACCATACACATATACAGTATAAGACAAAAAGATTTTACACTTATTTAAATGTTAACCTGTGCAAATATGCATGGTTAATATACATGTCACATAGGGCCACGCCCCCCTCTCTAGCTGTCACTCCGGTACTGTTCAATGTGCCTGTGTTCTCCTCGTCTGTTTATCCCGCCCTGTTTCTATGCTTTCCCTCTGTCTGTCACACCCCTGTCGGTGTTCTCTCCTGCTGTCAGTCCTGTCCATGTCTTCTGTGTAACCTTGTTTAGATCCATTCCCCAGTTAGTACGGTCCGTGTCTTCTGTGTAACCTTGTTTAGATCCGTTCCCCAGTTAGTCCAGTCCATGTCTTCTGTGTAACCTTGTTTAGATCCATTCCCCAGTGAGTCCAGTCCGTGTCTTCTGTTGTTCAGCTCAGGTGTTTCTAGTTTGTCTTGATGTGTTTGGTACTTGTACTCCCTGTGTTTCAGTCCCTTTTTGGAAGTCATTGTGGTGGTAATCCTGGTTGTGTGTTTATCTGCCTTGTTCTGAGTTCTTGTATTTGTTTTATCCTCTGTCTTTTGTTGTCCGAGTTATCCGGTCTGGTTGTTAGTTCTTGATTTGTGATAGCCTCGTTACCCTCGTATCCTCTATGTTAGCACTCCAGCTATAAAACCCTGCTCTCCTCAGCATTTGTGTCCGCTTCTTAGCTCTCAGTCGTTACAATACATTTTAAAATGCATTGTATTTATTTCCTTTCTAAGCTTTTTGCCTTGTGGCATTCATTGACACAATCAATGAGGGATTATCTAATGTTTTTGAATTACAATAATGAATGGTTACTGGAACAAAAAATCTACATGGATTTGGCAAGGGTGTATCAAATATTGCCTAAAATGGAATACATAACCTGGAGGAGCAGTTATGGCCAGTTGACACCTCTGTGAATCACCCCTGATATTGGGTGTAGTCTAAAATCCATGCCCAAAATACAGGTTTTATTTTGAGAAGGGAGAGTCAGTGACACATAAAAATACTGGCTGTAAAATTTAATCATTCATTTATACAACAATCAGCAGGTTGTCCATCACTGCAGGAGATGCTCCATGCGCTGGTTGATAAATGAGAAGCCAGCAAAGGCACCCTGGTCGGTTAAGCCAAACACACCTTTCTCACACATGGACAGGCGGTCATTTAAAAATTCCTGCTCGCAGTCGCTAGAGTCACTGGATGATTTCTGTGGTTGGAGGAGAATGGAAGCAAATCACATGATGAACAGAGGCTGCATTTCAGTATCTGTATTTTTGCAATTTGCTCTATGAGCATACAGTATGAAAAGTAAAAAATAAAAAAAAAAACAGGAATGAGAGATGACTGTAAGAAATGGAAAGAAAGCTCATACCACTTTTGGCACGTAAGGGGGTTTGATTTCTCTTCTCTCCAGATCAGCCCAGTTAATGATCTCAAAGAATGAGTGACCTCTGATATTCCCCACAACACCCAGTCTATGAGAAGGGTCTCGCTCAAACAGCTTTGTTCATGGAAGAAAACCAAAAGCAAGAATATTATTCATAATAGAAATATCTCAGTGTGTCTCCTTTCTAAGTGCATAATAGCAGAACTCTATTCATGTCTTGGTTGTGAAGTATTATTAGTATTATTACTATTATTAATGTGTCATCAGGTGTGGTTTTGTGCATGCTTACTCGCTCTAGCAGGTCTCTGGTATCCAGTGTTATACTGTCAGGGAATTCAGGTGTGTCCGTAAGGATGGACTCATAAAGATCATCTACCTCATCACCATTGAATGGAGGCTGACCAATCACCATCCCATACAGGAGCACACCAAATGACCACCAGTCCACAGAAAAAGTATACTGCTGACCCAGAATGATCTACACAGACACACACACATTCACATTCAGGGCATACTGAGTTACATTGACATTGCTACAGGTGAGAACATTCAATGTCAAATTAATTTGATGCCATCTCATACCTCAGGGGCCATGTAGTATGGTGTCCCACAGATGGATGTGGCACGATTGTCACCAAAAATATTCTCCTTACACAGTCCAAAATCCGCTATCTTTATGTGACCATCTCTGTCTAGCATGACATTTTCCAACTTGAGATCTCTAATGCAGGAGAGAATTACAAAAATGTGGCAAAAATGTGGTTTAGTAGACAAGAACAGTAAAGGTGAAAGTACAGAATGTCAATTTAGCTTTGTTTGTGTGTGTAACCTGTGGATGACGCCTTTTCCATGGAGGAACTGCAGTCCACACACAATTTCAGCTGCATAGAATCTGGAAGGAAGAAACAAACCAGGAGCCATCAGACCGCACTATAATTACACACACCTACGTTTATATTTATATAAGGCATACAAAAAACATCATTGTGTGTGTGTGTGTTGCCTCACGTGGCTCTGTAGAGGTCAAAGGATCCTTCCTCCTGTATGTGGAAGTTCAGGTCACCTCCAGTCAGGTACTCCATTACGAAGTACAAGTATTCCTAACATGCAGACAATGCCATAAACACTTTGGTATGAGTACAAGCAGAATTACTGACTCAACAATCATTTAAATACCACAGTGATTCCATGAAGTATAAGTTACAGTAAACAGTTGTGACAATGCCTGGTGTGGTTAATTATGTAACGACGGTGGTAGGGACGCACACACACCGCGTTAGAGAGAGCGAGGGAGAGGTGGAACCAAGTGCCACAAAAACAAAACAGAACTAAACGGAGTGCCTGAATAACCGCGGACTACTCAACGCGTAAAAGAAACAAAGCGAAAACAAGGACGTCAGGGGAAGTAGCTGACTAATAGCAAAAGGCTATATAAACAAAAAACCCTTCCTAGACAAACGGCAATGGGATAGGAATGTAACAGGTTGAGGAAAACTTGAGGGAGGTCAGTAGCGACGCAGGAGAGAACTCGAAAAAGACAGAGAGTATAGATACGAGAGAGAGATGACGAGATACCTAAAGAGGCACACGCTGTAACAGAGAAAGAGAGAGGCTGAGAGCGTAACGGCATAACCAAAACGAATCAGCAATGATCTGTCTCCAAACGCTTCCTTATGAAGCCATGGCAACAGGTGAGACAGATCATTGCTGATTGCGCTGCTGGAGTCTAGGACTGGCTCGGGTGCCCCTAGCGGACGTAGATGGCACGGCATCCGAGCCAGCCCTGACAAATTACTGCCTACACAAAAGTGTCCTGCTGGACATCCCATTACTATTGACTGAGAGGTGGAGGAACTGTATAATATAACCTTTCATTTGTTCTTTACTACCTTGGTCTGAAAGGAGGAGTAAAGGTGCGTTAGGAAGGGACAGTCCCAGGCCAGCGCCAGCACCCGCTTCTCCACCATGGTGGACTCTACATCCTCATCCATCAGCACCACATCTTTCCTCAAGGCTTTCAAGGCAAACCACTCCTCACTGCCCTTAAGTTCTGCCAGAAAAACCTGAGCAGGGACCAAGGGAGAGAAATAGACAAACAGACCAGAGTGAAAGAAAACACACACACACACACACACACATCCATGAAATATGAAGATTTGATGGAATAGTGTTTGTTTGGTCTATTCTTGTGGAGATAGTATTTAATAATAGAAGGGCAAAAGGACAGACATGTAAAAATGATAAGACACAGAGTCAGTGCGTGTGTGGAGGACGCGGGAGCAGTGTGACGGGGAAGACTCTACCTTGCCAAAGGCTCCCTTGCCCAGTACACTGTGGAAGGTGAAGTGCTCCGCAGTGATGAGTGTCTGGTGGCTGATCCGGGACAGGGGGCGAGGACTCGAACCCTCACACAGACCACCATATGGAGACACGTCTACAGAGATATACAGTACATTTTTACACATCCAGACTCACCTGGCTGACTTGGGTGAGTGCCTCAGCCAGTAGTTTCTGGCTGATGCTACACAGATTAGCCACTTTAGATTGGCACTTGTGATGAACATTCATGCCACAGTCCGAGGACATTTTGACAATCAGAAACACAAAGACATACACATATTCTAACCCAACCCATGCACGTAATCTCTCGCTCACCCTCACACTTTCATCTCCAAGAAGAAACATTTGAAGTGAAGCTTAAATCAAAATATATTAATAGTTGTAAGTTCAAGTGCATATAGTTATTTTTTTGTAATAATTTTTTTCCATCATTGGGTGAATTACAAAGGCAGCCCTGCTCTTCCCTACAGAGATACATGTGACACCATATGCCCTGTGGCAGGAGACGCCAGAAGTAATGCAAAGCGTAAGCTCAGAGGGGATAGAGCTTTTTCCATTGCTGCTCCTAGATCAGCGTTTCTCAAAGTGAGAAGCCCCACTAGTGGGGCGCATGGGTATTGCAGGTGGGGCGCAAGCAATTGGAAGAAATGAACCTTTTTAAGTTCTGAACCGTTTTAATGCCTGTTCGTCTTGCATAAGCCCCGGATGTTTAAAATGTCTGCGGAACAGTGTGAACCAGGGCTAGATTCGGCCCTTTAATGAATTTGTACCGGTCCAATTACATTCGCCACCCCCCCATTTGTATTTTATTACCATTTTGTTTGGGTTATATGGGACAGGTGGGGCATGGAATAAACAACCTACCAACCTACCACTGCATGTTAGACAAGCCCCTTCACTGCCCATTTTTAAAACAAGTCTTAAAACTCACTTTAATTCATTGGCTTTAAACACAGCATGAGACTGTATATTTTTAGTTTTTACTGCTTTAGTTTAATTCTTTGATTTGATTCCTTTTACCGCTTTAGTTAATATTTTTTATCCATTTTTTGTTATTATTTGTTTTATTTCTAATGTTCTATTCTTATGTACAGCACTTTGTTTCGGCTGCCGTTCTTAAAGTGCTCTATAAATAAAGTTGAGTTGAGTTATATGAAAATAACTATTGAACATGTTGATATCAGCAAATTACAATATGTTAACTTGAGATTCACCTAGAGATGGGTTGTAGGAGACCTCAATCTGATCAAGGACAACGGGGAGGTCCTCCTCCCAGTCCTCATCCAGAACGCTGTTATTCAAAGGTACTACTGCAAAAATGATTTTTTCAAGAAGCCATAATTAAATATTACATGAAAGTAACAGGTGAATGTTTTTCATCTGAATTGTGTTAATGTGCGCTTGTCTGATATGAATAGCTATTGAACACGTTGATGTCAGCAAATTATGAAATATGTTATCAAATTGATATTCTGTATGAATGTGTCTTGGTCACCTAGAGATGGGTTATAGGAGTCCTTAGTCTCGTCCAGGAGAACGAGGAGCAGCTCCTTACAGGCCTCATCCAGAATACTGTTATTCAGAGAGACCTCAATCTGATCAAGGCCAACGGGGAGGTCCTCCTCCCAGTCCTCCTCCAGAACGCTGTTATTCAAAGGTGCTACTGCAAAAATGATTTTTTCAAGAAGCCATAATTAAATATTACATGAAAGTAACAGGTGAATGTTTTTCATCTGAATTGTGTTAATGTGTGCTTGTCTGATATGAATAGCTATTGAACACGTTGATGTCAGCAAATTATGAAATATGTTATCAAATTGATATTCTGTATGTGTCTTGGTCACCTAGAGATGGGTTATAGGAGTCCTCAGTCTCGTCCAGGAGAACGAGAAGCAGCTCCTTACAGGCCTCATCCAGAATACTGTCATTCAAAGGTGCTACTGCAAAAATGATTTTTTCAACAAGTCCTAATTACATATTACAATGTTTTTTAGCTGAACTGTGTTAATATAAGCATTAGATAAGCAGTAGATATATGCGACATATAGCCTGGTGCGGCTTATACAACATTTTCCATTAAAAAAAAACTTGGTAGGTGCGGCTTATATTGAGGTGCGCTCTATAGTCCAGAAAATACACAACCCATAAAAAATCCCTTTAAAGACTTTTTCTAATCAATAAATATACAAAGCCAAGCAGAAAGACACAAATGTAATTGAATCGTTATTATTTTATTTATATTGAGACTATCACTATTTGTGGACCTAGGTTTGTTGGTATGTTGCCATAGCAACACCACTGACTTCATAAAAATGAACCTGTCAAATTATCAGATTCTTTTTCTATTTTTCACTTATTGGTTTTACCAATAAACACCAAATTCAGCTGTGTTAAAAGAACAAAATAAGCCCCAAAATATGCCCCAAAATAAGGTGTCACCATTGTACTCATTTACTCACTCAAGCCATGGGTGTTGTCGGTCTCCTGTTTTAATTCTGTTCCTCCGTATACCTCCTCTGTGTCTGTGTCCAAATCTTCTTGGGTGCCACAGCACCAGCACCAGAGAAAACTCCTTTTAATATCTTCCCACATCATTGTTTTTACACAGACTGATATGGAATTATACTGTACATGCAATTATATATATACCCTCATTTGTTGTGCCGTCGTTATGACGACAGAGCAGGTATTATGACGTCATGTGTATGTTGTATGTGTATGTTGCATGTTCTTCAAGAGGCTGTGCCTCTTGCCAGGCTGCCATTGCAAATAAGAAAGCTGTTCTTAATGATTTGCCTGGTTAAATAAAGGTTAAATAAAAAAATATAATATATAAAATAAAAAATAAATAAATGTGGAATTATGGGAATATATATATATATATATATTTTTTTTTATTGAAGTAAAAAAATAATCAATTACAATAAAAATGGCATCAAGATAAAGTACTTTTACCAGTTTGAACGTAGACCACAACAGGTTATTACAATATATTAAAATATAGAATATAAACAAATATTTTTAATATAAATAAACAAAAAAAACCCACAAGAGATATAACTTGTGGACGAGGGATCATCTGAAAGTTTTAGTTCATTAATAGTATGATACAGTTCTATTGCCTGTTTATTATCCATCAACTTCACAGATGCTAAAAAGTGAGCTCTTTTTGAAATGTGAGAAAGGATTGGCAAATCTTTTTAAAATGACATTTGTCACAGTCCTCACTTTGACTGTGGGGACAGTTAGCGTGTGGGAGCTAGCGGAGAACAATACTGATAGCAGCATCGGAAGACCACTTCAAAAACACCGACGTACAACTCGACCGAAGTATTTCATCATGTTTGAGTCCATGGGCGGTTTGTTAATTAATCACCCTAATTAACAAACCGCCACTTTCTACAACTACCATGGTGGGCGCAGAGGAGCAGACAGGAGAGAGAGAGATGGATAAATCTCTGGTTAATATCACCTACGGTAATGATTTAACAGTCTTATCTCTTCTGTGAACGAGTGAATACAGCACGTACTCGTTTCAGCTGCAGCTCGGTCACTTAGGCTCATATATTCGGCGGATATTTGCGTTTCGCCGCGAAAGAAGGAAATAAAAAAACATTAAACAGGGCTCTCAAGTCTCACGCATTGAGCGTGTGACACACGCATTTGACCGTCTTCACACGCTCACACGCCACACTTCCGATTTCACACGGCGAGAAAAAAAAATCTAGTTTATTTACCTCCGATCCATATCTATCTACCTACATAAGTCATGTGACTGCCACACCATTTTAAGGTGAAATATTAGCAAGCTTCATGCTTTAGTTGTGGGAATATAAGCAAAGACGGGTGCGAGTTTCAAGTCATTTGTTGATGTGTTTAATTTGTGTTGTGCTTTAACCTTTTCTTACCTTAGCGCAGCGTGTTCGTTGATTGCAAAAGAAAACATTACCAGTCTTGTCTTTAGCCTTTTATTAAAAAATACACATATGCCTATTAATTAATTTAATACAGAGATCTCTGGAGAGCTCACATACCCTAATCATGTCACCCCATGTGCAGCTCTGAAGCTGTCTGCTCTCTTCACCATTATATATGCTTTCCTCTAAACATAGGAGCTGCACATTCCATAGTTCAACCTACAGCTGTCTCTATTCTGGAAGCGAGGTCTTACTACCTGGCCTCACCACATAAGGCCACAGTGAGCCTTCTCTTACACATCCCATTTTAGCCTACTGCAAACGCATGGAGTATTGGAAGTGGCACACAAGCGCTTACACCGTCATTCTAGCAACTTGATCCTTAATATAATGTAAGCAAAACATATAGTGATTAATAATAGAGATTTGATTAATACTTTATGACTATTCAAAATATATAAATTATGATAAGCTGTTGATTCAATACTGTAATGTAAACAAACTATGAAGGGATTAAGATGACAATCACAACATTTGCCACCATTATTGTCATGCTAGTGTAGTTTGTCTTTTGCATGGATGCAGTTTACAACTTTACGCCCAAAATTGTTTGCTGGTTATTGGTCAGATTTATCTAGCGTTCATGGCTAGATCTACCAATAGCATTGGAATAACCTTTTTTCTGTGCTTTTCTGGCCATTTGGCTGAAGTTGAGATTTAGTTCATTACCCCTTGCACCTGTAAAAGTTAGGTTTTCTCTGTTATATTGTACTTATCAGAGTGTACAACACTCTTATATTGTACTTATCGTACAATACTGTAACGTTCTGCACAGGGCAGAACAGGGAGGCGGACACAAACGCTGAGGAGAGCGAGATTTATTAAGGGAAATTCCATAGACAGAGTCGAAGTGACGGGCATGGGTCATAACGGGTAGGCAGTCAGGACACGAAATACGGACAGACATAGCGAACACAACAAGGAAGACTCACGGAACAGCAGCACTGGGGCGAACAGGCAAAACACAGAGAAAAACAAAAAGACCGACAACTAGACCTGGGAGACACAGGGACTAATATACACAGGACTAAACTAGGGACAGGTGATGACAATGACACAGGGGCGTGGTAACTAACAAGGGATTCATAAAACTAACGAGCAGGGCGAGACAAACAGGCAGGGAACACGGACATGAGGGAACCCAGAGTGACAGCTACGAGAGGGGGCGTTGCCCTACGTGACAAATACATAGACATATCCTCAATAATATTTGATAACCGTGACATTGTATATTGTGTTTATTTGTATGTTTGTTCACATAGTATATAACTGAACAGTATTTTTGACACTGGAGCAAAGACCAGTGCTTCAATAACTGACTACATACACAGTGTGGACTGAAGTAGGTGAATAAATATATATATATTTCCCAAACTATGATGAATTAAAATGTAGTTTGTTATGCTATTGTATTATCATTGTCACTGGCATTTAATTCCCTAAGTCACATTATCACATTAATAATGGCACTGCCAACATTAGTAACCAGAAGCCAGGGAGCTACTTGCTAGGGGTGTGGCGAGCCATGGTATTGGGTTAACGAGATGAAATTTTTCTTTAATATATTAATTTCAAAATTGAAATACATGATTGAAAATATTTTATTTGACTAAAACTCACAAAATGCAAAACAGCAGGTGAATTTTGTAAGTAATCATCTTGCAACAGATGTCAATAAATGTTTACTCTGGTTATGAATTATGTATGGTTCCAATTAACCATATGCAGTAAATACAGAACATTATGCAGGTACTGCAGTCGGTTTTACCATAAACTGAACAACTTCTCTCTTAAGACCTTTCCCTAATCTGAATTCTCTTTTTTTCCATTGGAACTTTGGCTTTATATTTAAAAATGCATAGGATGTGCCATTTTGCGACTGGAGCTTTTAGTGTTCAAGGTGCATGGATTTGACTGTATACTAATGTTTAGTTTTGAACCTGGTACAGGCTTGTCATCCTGTGTCTTGTTGCTCATCCTATAGTCAAAAACAAGTTTGGGATTCCCAGTGCATCTGAACTGTACATTTTTGATGAAAGTGACACGGCAGTGGAGGAAGACATCCTTCTTGAACTGATGGAGGCCAATCCTGACTTATGCCTGACAGTACGTGACAGTGAGTCTGATGAAGGTAGGTTTTGTTAGAATTTGCATTGTAGTCAGTATAATCATGCTACCAGCATTAGTTTGCAAATGTACGTTTGATTATAAGCATCCCATTCTTGCTATACAAAGCCACAGCTTGCTATGTCAAAGTTGTATATATTTTTCTGAAAAAAATTAACTTTGCAGTTTAGATTATTTTTCTTTCACTTTGTGCTCAGTTTGAATAGAAGTGAATAGGGAAATTGACTTGTAATGTAACAATAGCTCATTGAGACACCAGGCAGGCTAAGCTAGTTAACATAGCAAGCTCAGTAAAGTTTATCAGATTTTAATCTGTGATAAAAGATCAATGAATGATGGAACTATGTCATTTTTTTTATTAACAGGAGCATTTCTATGATTGCGAAAAGAGCACAGGATATTTAGCATGGCGGCTGAAGACCATGTCCAGGAATAAATCTCAACAATCAGTTAAGGCAACCACAGTGTCACAAGCACAAGGAACAAATCACAGAAGATCAGTAGCATCAGTGCCTGAGCACCTTGATGGAGATGCCTGCCAGGAAGCTCTATCATTTCTTGTTCATTGTCATGATGAACCAAAAGTATTGAAGATGAAGATGTCCTTTGAACATCACCAGAACCTAGTGCATGACTCACAGAGAACGACAGATGTCCTAAAAACATTCCCACGTTTTTTAGATGTCAAAGGACTAGTGAGTTGTGCATTGGTTTTTAAAATCCAGGCTTTCATTTGGTTTGGCTGTTTACAGTGCATTGACCACTGATACATTTGTATGTGTATTTGATCAACAGCTGAATCAAGATTTTGTGCTGCTGTTTGGTGAGGAAACGTCCTCCAGGTTGCTTGAGAAGTGGGACACAACCTTCAAGCCGAAGGTTATCGAAGAGTCCAAACACCTGACTAAGTCAACCGAGCTGCACCGACTTCTAAATGCTGCTGAGAAACATGACACCAGTAAGTAAGATAGTCTTGGTATCTAGTCAGTTGGCTAGTGTTATGTATTTTTTATGTCTAACTGATGGCGAGTTATTGTTTGTGTCTCCCGCCTCATGCAGGCTTTAGAAGAGCTGGACTATCTAACGGCTCTGGATAATGATGGGAACCTGTCTGAGATTGCAGTGATTATGTCTGAGTTGCCTCTGGAACCGCAGATGGCTAAGAGTCTGCTGGCCTCCTGCGAGTTTGACTGTGCGAGTGAGGTGCTAACCATTGCTGCCATGTTAACAGGTAATGTCATTCATTCTAACAGGCAAGAATAATGTGTAAGCCAAGTATTTTCACCCCACTGTCTATCCATCTATACATGAACCATTTTGACAAACCACCTTATTATTGTTTTGTTTTTCTATACATCTGCATATCAGTGACTACATCTTTCATTATAGTGAAACTAATTCATCTGTTTAGTTAGGAGAAAAGATCCTGGTACTGTTTAGTTTTTGTGTTTGGTTGTCAGCATCTTTTTAAACTAGACTCACACCTCAACTGGTAGTACAGGTAGGGCAAGCTAGGACAACACCTAGCAATGTCAGGGGTTTTATTCCTAGAGATATACAGCGTATGTTTGTACTGATATATGTAATTCATGTCAGTTGCTCTGAAAAAAGCATCTGCCAAATACGGAAAACTTAAATCACATTTTGCTATAACATACATTCTATTCTGTGGAGCGGTAGTAGGGCCAGAGGTGTGGACTCGAGTCACATGACTTGGACTCGAGTCAGACTCGAGTCATTAATATTAAGACTTTTGACTTGACTTGAAAAAATATTCAGAGACTTAGACTTGACTTGGACTTTTACACCAATAACTTGGGACTTGAATTGGACTTGAACCTGTTTACTTGCAAAGACTTGATTTTTTTTTACCCCAAATCTAAATTTTAAAACGCATATTAATATTTATAAAGTGCGCCCCATTAATTTCATTTCCGTCCTTCTGACGCAGACCAGTCATCTGCTTTTCCACACTCTGTACGTGTGTGTGTGCATGAGCTGCAGCACAACCAATCAAATGGGGGGTTGGCGAACGTAAATTTTTACCGGGCGGGGTGTAAAATGGACACAAATTAAGTATTATATCGCGATCGATCGATCGCCAGTGGTTGGTGCCAGAGCGAACTAGTAACTCATTGAATCATAGATGTGGATCAGAGGTAAATAAACTAGATTTTTTCCGGCGTGAGAAATCGGATGTGTGGCGTGAGAGCGTGTGAAGACGGTCAAATGCGTGTGTCTCACGCTCAGTGCGTGAGAGTTGGCAACCCTGGGTTCTGTATCTGAACTCGGGGAAGAGAGCCTCTCTCTGTCACCATCATAATATCCAGTTCTATCTCAGCATGGATTGTGTATTTGAAGACATCTACGTCGAGAAAAAAATATATTGACAAAAGTGGAGCGAGTTTTCAGCTATGGGGACATCATTCATCGTGCACAAATCACATACAGACTTTTGGCCAGCAAATGCAATGCAGAATAGTTTACTGAAATGTCTAAAGTTGCAGATTCCTGTTAATTGTTCAGTTCTTATATTTGTTTGTCTTGTGTCACTCACACATGTTCTCCAAGAAACCAGATAAGAGAAGAGAGGGAAAAATGCTGTTATGGTTCTTTGTATTGTACTGTGAAAATATCAGCACTTTTTATTTGAACATGGAGTTCTACTTATGACTTTTTCACAGAATATTTATTTCTGGAAAATTGTAGTTTAAAGTATGAATATTTTTGCAGCTAAGTTTAACAAATTGAACTGTGCAATAAAGAGGTGTAATTTTAATTTTTTTTATACTTCGTGTTTTCAGTTGCACATGTTTTATCAAGATTTGAGGAGAATACAGATTTTAAAAAGAACGCATGTCTATTATTTACATTTAAAATATACCTGCAACCAGGGGCGATTTTAGGATCTGGTCTTTAGGGGTGCCCAGCCCCCAGTGCTCACAGAGGCACAATACCAAAGTATTGCGCAGGTGCAGAGCAAGTTTTTTGCATAATATAATATTTTAAAAATGTGTTGAGCCAGGGGGTGCTAAGCAACTTCACGGTGGTGCTCTAGCACCACTACAAATACCCTAGCCTCGCCCCTGCCTGCAACATTGGTAAAAAAAAAAAAAAAAAAAAGACTCGAAAGGACTTGAAATTCCAAGTTTCAGACTTGGGACTTGACTTGACTGTTGCCTGTCTTGACTCGAGACTTGACTTGACTTGAGTGTCTTTGCTTGAGACTTGACTCGGGACTTGAGGTATAAAGACTTGGACTTACTTGAGACTTGCAAAACACTGACTTGGTCCCACCTCTGAGTAGGGCTGCCAGATATGAACATTGAGGTTACCTTCATTAGGACCGGCATTTTGACACCTTATTGAACATGTTGGTTCATGATAAAAAGACACATTTTTCACCCTGCTGTATAAACTGTTTCATCCAGATACTTCTCACTCTATGTAGCTCATGTCAGTGTTGCAGACATGATAAATTAAACTGACTGAATTGACTGAATCCATGGTTTATGAAGTGTCCTATCCTCTTGCAGCTCCATCTTGCTTCCTGGCCCCTCCTCCTTATCAATGTGTACAACGCCTACAAACACAGCCAGCACAGCTCACGTGAGTCACGTGAGAATTAAAACACACCAGACTCATTAACATATCAAACCCAGAATGTGAACTAAATGTGTATTGTTAGTAAACATATTCACTTCCATTTACTAAGACCTATTTTATATTTGACTCTTTCAGTGTGTTTATTGAACGTTCTAAGCACCCCAAACATTTATTATATCAAATGTAGTGGTGGGACTTTAACGCGTTAATTTCGATTAATTAATTACAGGAAAACTAACAAACTAAAAAAATTAATGCATTTTAACACATTTAACGCATGAGACACTTTTGCACCATGGAATGTTTCTCAGTGCACGAGTTCCAGACATACAGATTATATGGACGCACAATAAGATGAGCATGATGGAGATGACTGAAGAGGCTACGCTGGTGGATGGGAAATTTAAATATAAGAAACTTCCAGATGGAAGTACAAACACAAATAGTGTTATTTGCACTTTATGTAGGAAGGAGTTCGCTTATCACAGGAGCACTTCCACCCTTCATTACCACCTCAACGCAAAACATGTTGGGGCTAACACGCAGGTCAGTAATGATAACTTAGCTGATAAATGTATTCCTAGTACGAGCAAACAGTGTCGCCAGTCAACACTCGACCACATGTCGGGGTTCAAATTAAGAAACAAAATTGACCAATTCACTGGCGAGATGGATTGCTGTGGACTGTAGAGCGCTCTCTGTGGTCGAAGGCTTAAGTAAGACGCGGCAAGTATGAATGTTTCCGCCGTTCGCGGAGGTTGGACCTCTATTAGCAACAAGAATTATCTTGGTGTGACAGCTTATATTATAGATGATGAATGTGAAGTCGGTTCACATAAGGGTCACTTTGAATGTTGTGTCACCATACCATATCAGTTCTGGCCAAATTTGATGATGTGTTTCTTGTATCTATAATTTTTACAAAGTTTAGTTTCTTAATAGAAATTTTAGATTTTTCTTAGTTTCTTCCATAACCAATACTGATGCATCTTATGTTGCTGTTTGTTGACCAAGCTGACTAGCACTAATAACTAAAACATACCGCAAGCAAGTGTGTTGTGCTACTACAATTCTCTATTTTTAAACCATTCAAAAACTGGAGCAGTTTGTCCTGACAAAGCAACCTGAAACTTCAAACTACAAAGAAAACAGACCAAATCATAATGAACATACATTGACCATTGTAACAAAAAATATGTCTTTTGATATTAATTGTCTTATTTTCTTAAAATAAAGGGAACACATCCAAATAACACATCCTAGATCTGAATGAATGAAATATTCTCATTGAATACTTTGTTCTGTACAAAGTTGAATGTGCTGACAACAAAATCACACAAAAATCATCAATGGAAATCAAATTTATTAACCAATGGAGGCCTGGATTTGGAGCCACACACAAAATTAAAGTGGAAAAACACACTACAGGCTGATCCAACTTTGATGTAATGTCCTTAAAACAAGTCAAAATGAGGCTCAGTATTGTGTGTGGCCTCCACGTGCCTGTATGACCTCCCTACAACGCCTGGGCATGCTCCTGATGAGGTGGCGGATGGTCTCCTGAGGGATCTCCTCCCAGACCTGGACTAAAGCATCCGCCAACTCCTGGACAGTCTGTGGTGCAATGTGACGTTGGTGGATGGAGCATGATATCCCAGATGTGCTCAATCGGATTCAGGTCTGGGGAACGGGCGGGCCAGTCCATAGCTTCAATGCCTTCATCTTGCAGGAACTGCTGACACACTCCAGCCACATGAGGTCTAGCATTGTCCTGCATTAGGAGGAACCCAGGGCCAACCGCACCAGCATATGGTCTGACAAGGGGTCTGAGGATCTCATCTTGGTACCTAATGGCAGTCAGGCTACCTCTGGTGAGCACATGGAGGGCTGTGCGGCCCTCCAAAGAAATGCCACCCCACACCATTACTGACCCACTGCCAAACCGGTCATGCTGAAGGATGTTGCAGGCAGCAGATCGCTCTCCACGGCGTCTCCAGACTCTGTCACGTCTGCCACGTGCTCAGTGTGAACCTGCTTTCATCTGTGAAGAGCACAAGGCGCCAGTGGCGAATTTGCCAATCCTGGTGTTCTCTGGCAAATGCCAAGCGTCCTGCACGGTGTTGGGCTGTGAGCACAACCCCCATCTGTGGACGTCGGGCCCACATACCGTCCTCATGGAGTCGGTTTCTAACCGTTTGTGCAGACACATGCACATTTGTGGCGTGCTGGAGGTCATTTTGCAGGGCTCTGGCAGTGCTCCTCCTGTTCCTTCTTGCACAAAGGCGGAGTTAGCGGTCCTGCTGCTGGGTTGTTGCCCTCCTACGGCCTCCTCCACTCCTCCTCCCTTTATTTTTTTGAGCAGTGTATATGTTCTGAGAAAATCAACAAATCAATGAATTGCAGAGTGTTAAATACATTTAAAAAGCACACATATTCACTTAACTATTTTGCTATATTCCAGAGCAGTGGAAGCGACAGCATAATTTACAGAATAATTTAATTACAGAATAATTCAATTATTGTGGAACTGTTGATTTACTGCAGGTTCCAGTTTAGCACAATGGTGTGCTGATCATTACCTGAGTCTGGCTGCTCTGCAAACAGCCGATGCTGTTCGTGCAGAGCTCGCTGAGATCCTGAGGCGGATAGAGCTCCAGGTGTCTTCACCTGCGTTCGGCTCCAAGACCAACTGAACACCAAGCAGGTCCTACTGGCAGGCTTCTTCATGCAGGTAAAGCCATTAGACTCAGTATTCAGGCCATTAGACTCAGTATTCAGGCCATTAGACTCAGTATTCGGGCCATTAGACTCAGTATTCGGGCCATTAGATTCAGCATTCAGGCCATTAGACTCAGTATGAACGGCAGTTTCCAGTCTGGATGAGAAACTTCTTTGGTCAAGTTTTCTCATAATAAATCTTCAATGTAATACAACGAAATTTGTGCACAGTTCTTCTCACACAAGCCAGTATTTGTTAATATCCCATCAAATGCTCTTTGTAGTGTATATTTATAATGCAAACCAATGCTTGCTGTATGGGTTTCTAACTTAAAAGACCTCACAGGAATCATTAAATTTAGCTTTGACCCTAAGTGCCTGTTCCAATATCCCAGGTGGCCAGGGACATTGATGGATCAGGGAATTACTTCATTCTTACCCACAAGCACGTGGCTCAGATCCACCCTCTCTCGTGTTATGGGACTGAGCCACACAAACAGAACCTTCCAGTGGGTTGTATACCATGAGCACACGCTGTCAGAGAATAACTGCATCAGAACCGTCACCCAGATTTCAGCACGAGTAAGTCTTTTTTATGAGTTTTAAACGTGGTGTTTAATGCAACAACTATTATTAATGTAATGATCCTTTAGTTTGCATTTGATGAATGCTAATATGCCAGTGAGGTTTTTACTGCTAGAGAGTTTTTACACAGAACAGTCAAACCCATCAAATCCAGTTTTGCCCTGACATTGTTTGTCATGTAGCTAATTTTCTATTCTGGTTCGTTTGTTCCATTCCTCTGTACCTTTAGAGGCTAGAGCTGGAGGTTGAACTTGAATTAATGTCTTTACTTTCAAATGGCATGTACTTTCGAATGGCATGTGATTCTAAAATTACTTTTCATGTTATTTTATTCTTCCAACACCCTTTAGAGTTCAGGAATGTATGAAAACTGGAGATAATGACAAATGAAATGTAGTCAAATATGTAGACACATTCCTTTGTGTTTATATTGAAGTGTCTAATATTCACATTTCTGTTTATTATTCGTATGAACAGGTTCATCTGCATGGCTCCTCAATACTTCTTCTACAACTTGCCCCCTAGTGAGAGTAAAGAGGTACTGCAGCACATCACAGAGCACAGCTCAGCTGCACCCCCCAAGGGCAAGAGGGAACCCCAGATCCAGAACAACACCACCCATGAAGAACAGCCTTATGAACGCTGTGTCATACAGTGACGATGGAAAAATACATAAAGACATTAACAAGTAAATGGACTTCTAGAGGCATTAGTGAGACTCAAATTAAGGAACAGGAAACGGGTATTTAAATGCTGTACTGCAGTAGCCGCGCTAGTTTGAATGCACGTGAAGCTCTAGAGACTCGCATGTTGTTTCACATGTTGTTCCAAAACTGCAGCTACAAGTTTTGGAGTGTTGTATTTGAAGGAAGAAAAACTAGGATATTTTAGTTACATGGGGAAAATGATAGTAGTACTGGCTGCATTCTCTGGTTTTCAGGGTTTTTTGTGGTTGCCATTTTTTGTTTGGGTAAAGCAAAATACTTTAAATAGATTAAACTAGATTTCTGTCAATCTGTCAGCCTACATATTTCTACATATTTATTGTAAGCTGGTATTCTGCTAATAGATGATTAGAACTTTTATAACAAATCGGCAGTTACACTTTTGGCAGTTACACTTTTGAAATTATAAAAATGTTTACAGAGTGCATCTCTGCATAACTAGAAAGAATTTGTAAGCACTAGAGATTCAACACGTAGTAACCGAGGGATCAGGGCTGTGTTATTACTAATTATTATTAAATGCAATTTGTGGTTTTATGTGGAATCAGCTTTCATGGTGTTCTGTGTGTTTGCCGCAGTTTTCGAAATGCTTTGCAATCCTTTGATAGTTTTAATAGACTGTGTGTAACTATCAATCACGTGTTGAGCATAACAATAAGAAATGTACACGTTTGTATGTAGACATTTACTTGATATCTGTGCCTTTGTCGCGTTGTTTTTGAGATTCCTTTGGGCATATTTTGGAGTGCCCAAAGAAGTGGACAACCCGGCACCCGGTTGGAGTAAAGTGCCTTGATCAAGGGCACTTCAGTCATGGCCTGGCAATTGAACCCACAACCCTCCAGTCACAAGACCAGTTCCCTAATCCCCAGACCATGACTGCATGTATATGTACACCAAGGACTAGTCAAAAACACGTGTACACTGAGGTCTAGTCAAAAACACAGATGTGTACACTGTTCTCCACAAACTGCACTCAGAAAAAGATAAAACGTTTCTTTCTGAGACTCCAGTATCTTGAAGTACGCCATGAAATTTCTTGTTTGTTGGCTTGTTTGGTGTCTTTACAGGTCTGAGTTAAATTCAGGACATGTATCCTCTCACTAATGATGACAAATCTGACCTTCCTTCGGGTCTCCAGGCCATTCTGCCAGGGTACCTGAGAAGCCCGTTTGTACATGCGGCACTCAGCTATATTAGCTGTGGCTCTGAGGACGATTTTAAGTGTAATGACAATGACTGCTGGTGTCAGTGACATTTCAGAGAAGATGAACATCTGTTTGCTAATTAGTGACTGATTCTTTGAGTCTTCTAGCTGCCTGATGAACTAGGGTGAGTTTCCTGACCACATGGTGAGTTTCATGCACTTAGTTTTAGAGGACTGTTTGTTGTAATATGAGCATTCTGTGAAACCCTTCATGCATTACATACCTCTTTATTTATATTATTATTTAACAATTCAGTTGCCCCAGGAGTTAATTAATGCAAATTATTTTCCTTTTATAATCATCAAAGTTGGCCCACTATACATTTGATGATAGACAGGTGCATTGTTTGTCATCACTGAGCACTCTGGAAATGTTCAATGATCAATTCAAAATATTCTAACATATACATAATTGAAAAGTCTCTGTTTAAATTAGTAGGCATAAGAGGTAGCCCATTCAGGCATGATACAAAAATGCATTGATGCCTACATTTGTTTTCCTTAATTCAGTTAATACACTGTAGCTTTGTTTATGGCCTATACTTCTAGGGATATAGCTAAACACATATGTTACAACCATTTCTGAACTCGATATGCCCAATTGTTGTCCACATTTAAATGAAAACATTTTGGATAAATATTTTGGATGAATGTTTTAATTACATTAAATTCTGTTCATATTCTCTTATCTCTGTCCAGTCACAGAGTTCAAATTAAATATTTAACAATGAGTCAAATGATGCAACAAATATGTAAGCTGTTGCAAAAAATAATAAATAAATACAGTACAATAAGTGCAGAACATGTACAAGTGCAAAACTCAAATGGAATTTAAATCAGACTTTTCTGCAAATAAAGAATGTTCATTAAATATTATTTTAATTAATCAATCAATCATCAGTTATTTATATAGCACCTTACACAACCAAAGTTGATCAAAGCGCTGTACACAATGGAATCAAAAATAAACTAGTATGGTCTTTTTTATAAACGTTTTTATAAACTAGTATGGTGATTTAGTCCGTGTGCAGTTGGCAATGATACCATTTGCACATAATTAGATGTTGAAAGCCATCCTAAATAAGTGTGTTTTAAGTTTGGCTTTAAATATTGGTAGATCAGTGATGGAACGTGGAACAGTAGGCAAGGCATTCCACAATTTAGGACCTGCTACTGCGAAAGATCCATCACCCCACTGCTTACACCTAGACCGTGGAACCTCCAGTAGATATTGTCCACCTGAACAAAGATCTCTGCCAGGCTGATGTAACTTTATAACGTCACCTATGTAGGGAGTCCATGGACTGCACAGAAAACAAACAGGATTTTAAACTGAATTCTAAATTTTACTGGGAGCCAGTGAAGAGAGTAAAGAACAGGAGTAATGTGATCGTGCTTGCGAGTATTAGAAGAAACCAGGCAGCTGCATTCTGAACCAGTTGCAGGCGATGGAATTTATAAGATTAGTCTATTTTGATTAATTTTCACTGATACACTTTACTGTCTCTTAATATAAAATATTAGTCAAAATTATACTGCTGGATTAAAACTAAAAAAGTCTGTTTCTTAGCATTTGATTTTCAAATCAAGGCAATTTTAAAACTGTCCACTAGACGGCGCAATGGTGTAACCAGTGTCCTAAAAAAGTTCAATATTGAAGGTACAAAAATAAATTAAAATATCCTGTGGATTAGGAAACTGGAAGACACCACAGAAACATCCTGGCACAATAAATATGTACATATCTTCATACTACATTTGGTAAAATACTACCACTTGATGTGATGTTAATAGATATTTAAATAGATGTGACATATTCTAAAACTACATACAGTCATATTTTGCAACAGCTATTTCAGTTTAATATATCTAATAACTGATGGACACAGTAATATTTCAGGATTTAAATGAGGTTTATCGTACTAACAGAAAATGTGCAATATGCATTAAAACAAAATTTGACAGGTGCAAAAGTACGGGCACCTCAACAGAAAAGTCACGTTAATATTTAGTAGATCCTCCTTTTGCAAAAATAACAGCCTCTAGTCGCTTCCTGTAGGTGTTAATGAGTTCCTGGATCCTGGATAAAGGTATTTTTGACCATTCCTCTTTACAAAACAATTCCAGTTCAGTCAAGTTTGATGGTCGCCGAGCATGGACAGCCCGCTTCAAATCATCCCACAGATGTTCAATGATCTTCAGGTCTGGGACTGGGATGGCCATTCCAGAACATTGTAATTGTTCCTCTGCATGAATGCCTGAGTAGATTTGGAGCGGTGTTTTGGATCATTGTCTTGCTGAAATATCCATCCCCGGCGCAACTTTGTGCCAGGATGTTACGAATATAATCTTGTATGCGGACGATACTGTTCTGTTCACCCACGGAAAAAGTAAAACAGAAGTGGCCATAAAATTAACAGAAGAACTGAAAAAGGTTATGGTCTGGTTACAAAATTGTTGTCTTACACTAAATTTGGAAAAGACAGTTACAATGTACTTTGAAAACAGATACAAATGTTCTAATTATTCAGATATTTATATAAATAGGGAAAAAATAAAAAATGTAAATAGCTTTAATTATTTAGGTGTTACTCTTGACTCATCTTTAACTTTTAAAAATCATGTAAAAAAACTGTGCAAGTCTTTGAATCTTAACTTGGTAAATTTTAGGTATATTAGAGGATCTCTCTCTACGGAGGCATCACATATGTACTTAAATTCTATGATTCTCTCACGTTTTCAATACTGTATGACAAGTTGGTCGCAGGCTAGTAAAACAGTCTTAAAGCCTTTGGAATTAATTTTTAAAAGTGCTATAAAAATTCATGATAAAAAATCTAGACAATATCACCAATGTCATATTCTTTCTAAATATAATTTTCTTAGTTTTGACAATTTAATAATCTATGCAAATATTTGTCTACTTTTTAAAATCATCTATGGAGTAGCTGCGCCTCCTCTAAGAAGGTTTATAACATTGAGCTCAGAAAAAACAGCTCGAGTCACAAGAGCAACCTCAAGAGGAGAGTGCAGCATCCCAAAATATAGGACCTCCTTTGCTAAATCTGCGTTCTCAGTTGTTGCCATGAGTCACTGGAATACTTTGCCAAATGAGATTATAACATGTAAAAGTTTCCCAACGTTCGCACATCTGACAAGGAAATGGCTCTTATCCAAACAAGTTTGCACCCATTAGTTACGACGTGTGAGTGAGAGGTTTGTCTGGGAAAGTTTCATGATGTACAGGTGTGTGTATGTGAACAAATTAGTGTTTTGTGATAACTGGAGGATTTTTTGTAAGTTTTATGAATGGTGTAATTGACAGATGAATTTTATATGTTGTATGCCCGTATTTATGTTTAACGGTTTCTGTCATCCACTAAACAGTATTTTTCTGTATTCTGTCTAAACATCAACCTGTCCAGAGACTACAGGTGGAAATTAGCATATTGCTACAACCTGGCACACTACATTTCTCCGGATTTTTAGGTTAATGTATTTGTTGTGCATTGTCTCTGATGAATAAAAAAAAACAAAACAAAACAAAAACTTCAACTTGGTCACTGATTCTTGAACATTATTCTCAAGAATCTGCTGATACTGAGTGGAATCCATGCGACCCTCAACTTTAACAAGATTCCCGGTGCTGGCATTGGCCACACAGCCCCAAAGCATGATGGAACCTCCACCACATTTTACAGTGGGTAGCAAGTGTTTTTCTTGGAATACTGTTTTTTTGCCACCATGCATAACACCTTTTTGTATGACCAAACAACTCAATCTTTGTTTCATCAGTCCACAGGACCTTCTTCCAAAATGAAACTGGCTTGTACAAATGTGCTTTTGCATACCTCAGGCGACTCTGTTTGTGGCGTGCTTCCAGAAACGGCTTCTTTCGCATCACTCTCCCATACAGCTTCTCCTTGTGCAAAGTGCGCTGTATTGTTGACCGACGCACAGTGACTCCATCTGCAGGAAGATGATGCTGCAGGTCTTTGGAGGTGGTCTGTGAAATGGTCTTCCATTTCCTTACTATGTTCCTCACAGTGGAAACTGACAGGTTAAATCTCTGAGACAACTTTTTGTATCATTCCCCTGAACAACTATGTTGAACAATCTTTGTTTTCAGATCATTTTGAGAGTTGTTTTGAGAAGCCCATCATGATCTCCTATTCAGAGGAGATTCAAATAGGAGAACAACTTGCAAGTGGCCATCTTAAATACCTTTTCTCATGACTGGATACACCTGGCTATGAAGTTCAAAGCTCAATGAGGTGCTTCAATAAGTCATTTAAAAAGTAGTTAGCAGTGTACAAATCAAGAAAATGATAAGGGTACCCATACTTTTGCACCTGTCAAATTTTGTTTTAATGCATATTGCACATTTTCTGTTAGTACAGTAAACCTCATTTCAATCCTGAAATATTACTGTGTCCATCAGTTATTAGATATATGAAACTGAAATAGCTGTTGCAAAAACCCAAATTTTGATTACAACAAACGATTAAGATGAATAGGGATGTCCAAACTTTTTCATATGACTGCACCTACAAATGTTTCCCATAAAGCAGCATATGAGCATGTATCTCTAAATATGAGAATACAACAAAAAGCAGTGTATTATATAAACCATTTGATCATATGCTCGTGTTTAATTGGCAAGTAGTAAAAATAGCTTAAATGCACCAATACTCACACAGTGCACATATATACCACACATAAAGCCAAGAGAGCCAAATATATATCTTTCCACTATACACCATACACATATACAGTATAAGACAAAAAGATTTTACACTTATTTAAATGTTAACCTGTGCAAATATGCATGGTTAATATACATGTCACATAGGGCCACGCCCCCCTCTCTAGCTGTCACTCCGGTACTGTTCAATGTGCCTGTGTTCTCCTCGTCTGTTTATCCCGCCCTGTTTCTATGCTTTCCCTCTGTCTGTCACACCCCTGTCGGTGTTCTCTCCTGCTGTCAGTCCTGTCCATGTCTTCTGTGTAACCTTGTTTAGATCCATTCCCCAGTTAGTACGGTCCGTGTCTTCTGTGTAACCTTGTTTAGATCCGTTCCCCAGTTAGTCCAGTCCATGTCTTCTGTGTAACCTTGTTTAGATCCATTCCCCAGTGAGTCCAGTCCGTGTCTTCTGTTGTTCAGCTCAGGTGTTTCTAGTTTGTCTTGATGTGTTTGGTACTTGTACTCCCTGTGTTTCAGTCCCTTTTTGGAAGTCATTGTGGTGGTAATCCTGGTTGTGTGTTTATCTGCCTTGTTCTGAGTTCTTGTATTTGTTTTATCCTCTGTCTTTTGTTGTCCGAGTTATCCGGTCTGGTTGTTAGTTCTTGATTTGTGATAGCCTCGTTACCCTCGTATCCTCTATGTTAGCACTCCAGCTATAAAACCCTGCTCTCCTCAGCATTTGTGTCCGCTTCTTAGCTCTCAGTCGTTACAATACATTTTAAAATGCATTGTATTTATTTCCTTTCTAAGCTTTTTGCCTTGTGGCATTCATTGACACAATCAATGAGGGATTATCTAATGTTTTTGAATTACAATAATGAATGGTTACTGGAACAAAAAATCTACATGGATTTGGCAAGGGTGTATCAAATATTGCCTAAAATGGAATACATAACCTGGAGGAGCAGTTATGGCCAGTTGACACCTCTGTGAATCACCCCTGATATTGGGTGTAGTCTAAAATCCATGCCCAAAATACAGGTTTTATTTTGAGAAGGGAGAGTCAGTGACACATAAAAATACTGGCTGTAAAATTTAATCATTCATTTATACAACAATCAGCAGGTTGTCCATCACTGCAGGAGATGCTCCATGCGCTGGTTGATAAATGAGAAGCCAGCAAAGGCACCCTGGTCGGTTAAGCCAAACACACCTTTCTCACACATGGACAGGCGGTCATTTAAAAATTCCTGCTCGCAGTCGCTAGAGTCACTGGATGATTTCTGTGGTTGGAGGAGAATGGAAGCAAATCACATGATGAACAGAGGCTGCATTTCAGTATCTGTATTTTTGCAATTTGCTCTATGAGCATACAGTATGAAAAGTAAAAAATAAAAAAAAAACAGGAATGAGAGATGACTGTAAGAAATGGAAAGAAAGCTCATACCACTTTTGGCACGTAAGGGGGTTTGATTTCTCTTCTCTCCAGATCAGCCCAGTTAATGATCTCAAAGAATGAGTGACCTCTGATATTCCCCACAACACCCAGTCTATGAGAAGGGTCTCGCTCAAACAGCTTTGTTCATGGAAGAAAACCAAAAGCAAGAATATTATTCATAATAGAAATATCTCAGTGTGTCTCCTTTCTAAGTGCATAATAGCAGAACTCTATTCATGTCTTGGTTGTGAAGTATTATTAGTATTATTACTATTATTAATGTGTCATCAGGTGTGGTTTTGTGCATGCTTACTCGCTCTAGCAGGTCTCTGGTATCCAGTGTTATACTGTCAGGGAATTCAGGTGTGTCCGTAAGGATGGACTCATAAAGATCATCTACCTCATCACCATTGAATGGAGGCTGACCAATCACCATCCCATACAGGAGCACACCAAATGACCACCAGTCCACAGAAAAAGTATACTGCTGACCCAGAATGATCTACACAGACACACACACATTCACATTCAGGGCATACTGAGTTACATTGACATTGCTACAGGTGAGAACATTCAATGTCAAATTAATTTGATGCCATCTCATACCTCAGGGGCCATGTAGTATGGTGTCCCACAGATGGATGTGGCACGATTGTCACCAAAAATATTCTCCTTACACAGTCCAAAATCCGCTATCTTTATGTGACCATCTCTGTCTAGCATGACATTTTCCAACTTGAGATCTCTAATGCAGGAGAGAATTACAAAAATGTGGCAAAAATGTGGTTTAGTAGACAAGAACAGTAAAGGTGAAAGTACAGAATGTCAATTTAGCTTTGTTTGTGTGTGTAACCTGTGGATGACGCCTTTTCCATGGAGGAACTGCAGTCCACACACAATTTCAGCTGCATAGAATCTGGAAGGAAGAAACAAACCAGGAGCCATCAGACCGCACTATAATTACACACACCTACGTTTATATTTATATAAGGCATACAAAAAACATCATTGTGTGTGTGTGTGTTGCCTCACGTGGCTCTGTAGAGGTCAAAGGATCCTTCCTCCTGTATGTGGAAGTTCAGGTCACCTCCAGTCAGGTACTCCATTACGAAGTACAAGTATTCCTAACATGCAGACAATGCCATAAACACTTTGGTATGAGTACAAGCAGAATTACTGACTCAACAATCATTTAAATACCACAGTGATTCCATGAAGTATAAGTTACAGTAAACAGTTGTGACAATGCCTGGTGTGGTTAATTACTGCCTACACAAAAGTGTCCTGCTGGACATCCCATTACTATTGACTGAGAGGTGGAGGAACTGTATAATATAACCTTTCATTTGTTCTTTACTACCTTGGTCTGAAAGGAGGAGTAAAGGTGCGTTAGGAAGGGACAGTCCCAGGCCAGCGCCAGCACCCGCTTCTCCACCATGGTGGACTCTACATCCTCATCCATCAGCACCAC